>NC_057810.1:254232228-254301594 GCF_018294505.1 Triticum aestivum
AGAGAGGCAGCATCGATCGGCTTCAGTTAGCAGCAGTAGCGAAGGAATGGCTCGATCGGGTTCAGTTAACAGCCATCGATCGATCGCTCGGGTTCAGTAATGCGTAGCCTGCAGTGCAATCGCTCGGGTTCAGTTAGAGCCCAACGCCTCGCTCGGGTTCAGTTAGAGCCAACGCCTCGCACACACGCGCGTACGTGTACGAGAGAAATGCGCATCTCTCGGCCCCCGACCTCCCACCGTAACTGGGAACTCCCTGAAATTTTCCTCTCCCTCGCTTCTAGCACGGTTTTTTCCGTCATGGACGGCCCAAAGAATGTCATGCAGCTGCGTCTCCGGCCAGCCCAGGATGAAAAGCCTATTTTTTGTCATGATTTTTTGTCATAGAAGTAGGAGCCCACCACATCTATGATGATTCCGGGTATTGTCACAATTATCGTCATAGAAGTGTCATATGTATGACAGAAAAAAATTCGTTCGGCCCAAAATGTCACGGATGTGTCTTTTTTTTGTAGTGCATCTCCTCTCAAAACCCTAGTTCATCTCTTGTATCCATTCTTGTATCAAAACCACAAATTGGTACTTGTGGGTTGCTAGTAGTGTTGATTACTCCTTGTAGTTGATGCTAATTGGTTTACTTGGTGGAAGATCATATGTTCAGATCCTTAATGCATATTAATACTCCTCTGATCATGAGCATGAATATGCTTTGTGAGTAGTTACATTTGTTCCTGAGGACATGGGTGAAGTCTTGCTATTAGTAGTCATGCGAATTTGGTATTCGTTCGATATTTTGAGGAGATGTATGTTGTCTCTCCTCTAGTAGTGTTATGTGAACGACGACTACATGACACTTCACCATTATTTGGGCCTAGAGAAAGGCATTGGGAAGTAATAAGTAGATGATGGGTTTCTAGAGTGACAGAAGCTTAAACCCTAGTTTATAAGTTGCTTCGTAAGGGGCTGATTTGGATCCACTAGTTTCATGCTATGGTTAGGTTTACCTTAATACTTCTTTTGTAGCTGCGGATGCTTGCAACAGGGGTTAATCATAAGTGGGATGCTTGTCCAAGTAAGGGCAGTATCCAAGCACCGGTCCACCCACATATCAAATTATCAAAGTAACGAACGCGAATCATATGAGCGTGATGAAACTAGCTTGACGATAATTCCCATGTGTCCTCGGGAGAGCTTTTCTCATTATAAGAAATTGCCCAGGCTTGTCCTTTGCTACAAAAAGGATTGGGCCACCTTGTTGCACTTTATTTACTTTCATTGCTTGTTACCCGTTACAAATTATCTTATCGCAAAACTATCTATTACCTACAATTTAGTGCTTGCAGAGAATACCTTACTTAAAATCGCTTGTCATTTCCTTCTGCTCCTTGTTGGGTTCGACACTCTTACTTATCAAAAGGACTATGATAGATCCCCTATACTTCTGGGTCATCAATGGCCAGATCCGTGGAGAACGGCAACGGGAGGCCGGGGAGGAAGAAGAACAGCGACGGTGGAGGTATCCCTTTGTCGATCTAGTGACGTGAACGGATCCATCCGGGAGGAGATCGATGGAGGTTGAGATATAGTGATGTGGAGGTGAGGTTTGGCGGCGGCGATGGAGAGGAGGGCGTCGGTGGTGGCCATGGCCGAATCACGGAGGAGGGTTGGCGATGGTGACGTCTTGAGGAGGAGGACGAAGAGGACATGAGGAGGGGGGTCGTCGCCGGGAGAACCATGTCGTCGTGAGGTGGAGAGCCGGATCGGCGATTGGGGTGCTGCGGCGGGTGCGTCTGGAGGCGGGGAGATGAGGGGTAGCTAGGGTTTGAGGGAGGGAGGGTGCCTCGTTCGTCAAATTTTTCGCGTTACATGCGAGGGGGCCTCGTCCATGGTTAAATTTCATAGGGTTTTTTTCATAGATTTTTCCCTCCGATTTTCTCTGGATCGACCAAAGGTTCAAGCTATTAAAATCATAAAAGAAGAACACAACATGCAAGGATTCGAGAGCTATAAAACATTCCTTTTGCCAACATACATTACTTGAAAGGAAAGCAATGGTGCTTCGGTTATCAAGAATGAGACGAGGAAGCGAGTAAAAAAGAAGAACATAACCTATCACAATTTTAAAAATAATATTGCATGTTCTTTGGTGGAAACCATTTGCACAATGTTGGCAAATGACTATGAGCAATAACATTGATATGTAAATATCGTATAATTCAGCCCAACTAAAAGGCATTGTCTTGTAGAAGTATATATTGTCTAATTATTGGATTATATGTGATATTGACGGAACCACAAATGATAGGTTGTGTGTGTGAAATGGTCAAAATTCAGATTGTATGACCAAGCAATTTTTTAGTACCAGTTTCTAAGCCTTAAAGATGACACTAATGCAGAGTTATTACTAAAGAATTTAAATATTGCTGGAAGCTTGAGATTCGGAATTTCTACCTGTACAATACAGAACTACATCAGCAGGGTGGGAGGTCAACAAGGAACCAATATAGAATTCAGCTCCTCCAATTTCCTAGACGAATGTATATGGAATACAAGAGAGTAGTTATAACAACATAACCATGGAATTAAGGAAATGATATAAAGCTTGCTAGAAACAAACTACGGATCCCTCATTAGAATATCATCAGAAGGTAAGCAATTTAGCTCCTCTAGCATTACATCCGCCATTGTGATAGCTCTCACAAAATTGTTGTTGGCCCTAGCTAAGAATGTTGTTGACGCTTACTCAAACCAGAAAGCTGATTTCCTCAAAAAAAATCTAATTTGCAGGCAATTGAGTGTGTGTTTCAAGGAGCCTTTGTTGCTGCATGTGTGTTGTATGAGCACCCATGTGCATGTTATTTTTTTTTGAATATATACTGTGAGGCAAAGCCCCACAACCCTTTATTATAATAAAAGGAGTTGTACAAACAAATACAGAATATATACAAGGAAAAGAAAGGGAAAAACTACCTATGGCTAAACATCCCTACCTCCTTTACAACAAAGAAATAATCCAACTCAAGAGTTGTGGTTTGATACAATCCTTCACCCTATGAGCAAGTAATGAGATATCATGTATGAATTTGCACCTCCAGGCACTGAAAGTGGCTCTCTCAGCTCTGAAGGTTCTGTCATTTCTCAAAATTCAAATATTCCAGGCAGTAGTTAGAATGGCTTCAAAGAAGAAGGGGTGCTTGAAGCTGGACCTAGCATGTTTGATACATTGCAGAATATCTAAGCCTCCAGACCAATCAATGCCTAGGTAATTTTAGACTCTACAGCTGAAGGTGCAGTTAAAGAACAAATGTATTCTATCCTCATACACCAGCTCACTGCAAATGAGACAAAGATTATCATCTTGGCTAGAGCGCCAGTGTCTTCTAACCAGCCTGTCCTTGGTCTTTAGTCTGTCGAAGAAAAGCAGCCACCCAAACACCTTGATCTTCATGGTGCACCTACTCCGCCACAACCATTTGCAGGGTTGTATGGTTGGTAGATGTGAATGCATGATCGAGTAGAAGCTCTTGGCAGTGTATTCCCCTGATTTACCAGGCCATATCCAAACATCAGGTATATTGGGGTTTCTATCCAACTGCAAGATCCAACCTTCCAAAATGTGTAACTCAGCAGCAGCCTCATGAGAAATTGGTAAATAAAACATGGAGAAGAGATCCTGTGATTGAAGAAATTCCTGCATAGAGACCTTATCATTGTTTACAAAGGAAAACAACCTTGGCAATTTCCAACAAAGGGGTCTAGCAGAGCCCCCAATGTGCCAAGAATCAGTCCAGAACAGAGCAGAGTCACCCATGTTTATGTTAAACGAGGCAATAGAAATGTAAGCCTCATGCAGCTTCATAATATCCCTCCACCAGAAAGAGCCAGCTTCAGCTGTTGCCTGTGGAACACCATGATCATAATAACTATTCCAAATCAGCGTCACCCAGGGAATATCAGCCTTGTTATAAAACTTGTGAAGATGCTTGAGAAGTAGCCCTTTGTTCTGGATGTTCAGATTTAAAACTCCTAAACCCCCTTTATCTTTTGGCCTGCAAACTAGCTCCCATGCTGCCAGAGATTGCGTGGGAGCATCACTGTTGCCCCTCCAAAGACATTGCCTGAAGATTCTGTCAAGCTGCTTGATGATCCCTGGTGGAATATTGAGGCCGCATAGAAAATATATTAGCATGGAGGTGAGGACAGAGGTAAGAAGTTGCAGTAGAGAGCCTTGATTCAGCATGGATGAGCTTGCAGTTAGTCTCCTCTCAATACTGTCAACCAGGGGCATTAGATCAATGATTCTTGGCCTTGTAGTTCCCAATGGCAAACCAAGATAAGTAAATGGGAGGTGTCCAATTTTACAACCAAGACTAGCAGCAAGCCTTGTAGCCTCCTCATCACTCATATTCAAGGGGATCATTGAAGATTTGGCAAAGTTGACCTTTAGCCCTATGGATTGTTGAAAGGTGAGCAATATGTTTTTTAGAGCAACCAGCTCATTATCCTTAGCTGCAAGAAACTGGATCGTATCATCCGCATATTGAATGATGGGGAACTCTCTGTCATGTGTTTGAATAGGCAAAGAGAGGGTGCCATGCTCAAGCATTTGATTCACCACAGACTGCAACAAATACGCAACAATGACAAACAACAGCGGCGATAGTGGATCACCCTGTCTGACACCACACTTGCATTTAAATTGTTTTCCAGGAATGCCATTTAACAACACAGACGAAGAACCAGTGGACAGCAGCTGCTTCACCCAAGAAATCCATTTGGCATCAAACCCTTTATGTTGCAGCATCGGAAGAATAACCTCATGCTCGACAGTGTCAAAGGCCTTACCAAAATCCAACTTAAGGATTATGATTGGATGCTTGGATTGGTTACATTGATGAATGTATTCAAAGCTCCAGGCCAGACAATCTTGAATTGACCTACCCTTAAGGAATCCATACTGATTTTTGTGGATACACTTAAGGATAACCTTCTGCAACCTGTTGGCCAACAATTTTGTTAAAAATTTAAGACAAGTGTTGGTGAGAGATATTGGCCGGAAGTCATCAGGCCCTTCAGGAGAGATAATTTTAGGTATGAGTGTAATGAGGGAGCCATTAATGTTTTCCAACGAAAGCTTCCCCTCATAAAAATCCCTAATCATCCTCAAGAAGTCCTTCTCAATTATGGGCCAACAGAGCTTGACAAACATTCCACTGAATCCATCCAGACCAGGTGCCCGATCCACCGGCAATTCATTCAAGACTTTATTTATTTCATCATCAAAAAACGGCAAAGAAAGCTCCTCCAGTCCCGGGATGGGCTGAATTAGATGGCTTAGATCAAAGCCCATATTTATCCCTTGGGCCTGGCCCATTCTTGATTTGAACGAAGCCCAAAGTATTCCCGCCATCTGAGCGTGATCAGACACATCATCAATCATGGAGCTTGTTTTCAGACTTGAGATTGAATTCATTCTCATGCGCTCTGATGCCATTGCATGAAATTTTTTAGAATTCTCCTCACCGACCTTTATGTACCGAATAGTGCACCTCTGTTTCCAGTAAATATAGTGAATTTTCAACAGATGTTCATAGTGGAATTTCACTATTTTCCTGAAATTGAATTCAGGCCTTGTTAAAGGCCTTACTTCCTCCAGCTGATCAAAGTGCAGAATCACCTTTGAGCAATCCACAGTAAGCTTTTTGATGTATGATAACTTTTTGCTCCAAATTTTCAAATCATACCGCAGCCTTTTAAACTTCTTTGTGAGAACTGCAGAAGCAGAGAGATCAGAGAAAACCGGAGCATTCCAAGACTTGTTGACACAATCCATGAACCCCAGCATGTCAAGCCAGAAGTTTTCAAACCGAAAAGTCCTAGCCGCAGGAATGGTAGTGTCAATGGACACCACACATGGCACATGATCCGAGGCAGTTCTGGCTAGTGGGTTAACCATAGTGTTTGGATAATGTGAAATCCAATCTGCAGTAGTAAAGAACCAATCAAGTTGCTCGAGCAGGGGGTGTTGCTGCATATTAGACCAGGTGAAGCTACGGCCTTTCAAAGGTAGCTCCAATAGACCAAGGTGACCAATTATTTCATTGAAAAGGAAAATATCATTGATATCACCACCCGGGAGGTTTCTGTTGTCCAAAGACCTGATGAAATTAAAGTCCCCCAACAACAGCCAATTTTCTTCGGGAGGGATGACTAAGTGATATAGCCAACTAACGAAGTCATCCCTAGTATGACCCTCGCATGGCCCATATACAGATGCTAAGGTCCATTTTCTGAATTCTGCAAGGATTGGAAGGAGACCACAACACTAAATATCTGAATATCAATAAGCTAGCCATGAAAAATCGAGGAGTTCCAAATGACTAGAATCCCACTAGAGGCTCCAACAGAAGGCAAGAACACGAATTGATCAAACCTCCTAGGACAAAAAGATCTAATCATTTGGATATCAAAATTCTCGCATTTAGTTTCCTGCAGACAAATAATAGAACATCTTCTCTCCTCAATTTTAGCACGTACATCACGCTGCCTAGCCTCAGAACTCAGCCCACGCACGTTCCAACAGAGCACATTCCAATTACGATAGTAACAATTATCCATAGAAAAACAGTGTTGAGTAGAAGTTGCAAATCCAGCAGCTTAACAGCATGGACAAGATCATAACAAAAGTGCCAACAGTAGAGACCGAAGAGTTCAGACATGCACACAAACAGAAATAACTAGCATAAAACAGACACAAAAACAACAGTTCCCCCCTCTCCATCAAGCTTCTCGGGTCGTCAATCATCATGTGCACCATCGTCTTCTTCAGTAGCACGTGGAGAAGCCATAAGCTTCTCGACCGGTAGCTCAAATGGGTCAATACCCATAGCGACTCCAATGGCCTGCATTGTTGGAATAGGCATCGGGGGTGGGAGAGGGAGCTGACTCTGATGATCATCAAGATGAAGCTTCTTTGCCTTTGGGCGACGCAGGGGAGTAGGCCTCGAGGGGATTGCGGAAACCGGCTTCATGCCCGTCCTTTTGGCAGAACTGTGCATCATTCTTCTGGTGGAGAAATCCAGCACTGGCTCGACCAGCATGACAGAGCGCCTGGAGCGAGCAGATTGACATGGTCGCTTGCCCAGCGGGGTTGGAGGGACAGAAGTGAACTGAAAATTCTCCTGAGAAAGCTGTGAAGGAGTATCAGGAACCTGGGAACTGAAGCACGAGTGATCATCAGATGGCAGCTCTTCAATGACGACCGGGGAGTTGTTTCTAGGATCAGTAAGACATTGCTTGGCATTCCAAAGCACAAATTTCTGTTGCAGATCATCAGACCCAAATTTAACTTGTAACATCATCGCAGAAAAGCCAGGCAGACATGGTTGAATATTCCTGATGACAAATTCAGGCATCAAGGACTTGAATGATCTCTCCCAGATCATAGCTGGTGGCAGAACTGGCCCATAAAAAACCCTGACCATACCAAGATGAATCGGGTCCAAATGCACTATCGGCGGAGCTTGGAGAGGCTCCTGGACTTCAACCATATTATCATCATTAGAAGAATCCACGAAAGGGTTCAAAATCATTGAATTTTGGTCCTGGGCTGGTTGAGCTTCTACCTCCTGCTACTGAATAGGCTAGACCTATTCTTCCCATGGACCCCAACCCGCATTGTGATGCACATTATCAGCCCACCCTGCCATATCATTCTGATCTTGATTTGGGCCCGAAGGGACTGCATTCCATCCAAGAGCAGGGTATGGAGGCATTGCTCAGAACGGTTGCGGCACCACAGCTCCAGGCAACGGGTGGGGATTCCCATTTAGAGGCATAGGATCTTCATCCGCTGGGATCATGGCGCCTGCAAATTCGCCTAATAAAATATGGCGCCTGCAAATTGGCAAACTCCCTAAATGTCACCGAGCGAGGGACTAATGCATTATTAGGGAAGGAGGCGCGGACCAAAGATCTCACCTTATGCCTGTCATTGCTATTCCAGTAGTGGAACTGTCCAAATGTGCCAACCATATCAGCAATGCATTGAGTGTTTCTATAATCTAGTGGGATGCCGATGAACATCAGCCACCCCATCTGCTGTCCATGAATAGCACAGAAGCCCCCACCCTGATTGTGCGGGTTAAAACGGACAAAAAACTCGTTGCCATCTTCATCAACCCCTAAAGGAAACGGCGGATGAAGAGTAAAAGAGCCCCGGACAACTGGATCTTCCATCTCGAACAGACCAACTCCTTGAAACTAGGTTTGAGCAGAAATAATTGGAACATGCATCACGTGAACTAGAAAGTCAAGAACCTATTGACGACGCACACCAACCAGCTCAAGAGGTGGGATGGGCTCTACAATGGCCACCATGTACTGCTCATGCGCTCGGGGTGGTGGGGCGGCCGGCATGTAAAAGGTGGGGACAGACGATCCGCTCCACCATCTTCAATGTCGAAACCTGCAGGGATGAAGCGATGCGGGTCGATTGCGTACACCGCCATTGGAGGCTGCGGAGCAGTAGCCGGACCGGAGCTGGAAGAAGCTTGGGTATGGGAGGCAGGGCAGATAGGCGGCGATGGTGGTGGTGGAGAAGCAGAGGATGGGGTTTTCTCCGGAGTAATTTGGCCTCGGGAAACTGGAGAGACGGGGGAGGAAAGGAAATCCTCTTTTTTATCCCGCTTACCAAAACTCGGCGATGGGACTTTAGGCACCCAGACGGACAAGTTAGGCGGCTTGCCGGTGCAATTTTTTTAACATGTCCCAAACGAAAACAGATGTGGCATCGGACCTGATTCGTGCATGTCTCTGACGTGTGGCGCATAGCCAAACAATTTTGGCAGTCACAATAACTTGCAGCCATATCTTCAATCATCTCATCAAAACTTTGCAGATCATTGACAATATCCTGAGGAGAGGGAGCTTTTGAGGCCAGGGGTGATGGGCTGGTACTCTCATCATCGGACAGGCAGATGGGCTGGACCCTCGAGCCCAACTTGGGTGGAGAATCCAAACCTTCCAAAGCAAAAAACAAACGGCCACCCAAAGATCCGGGGTTTAAACGAGCAGGAGATAAACCCTCCGGGGATGGCGGGACAGCTCCAAACTGAATCTCCAGCCTTGCCGATGGCGAGGTCATCACCGGAGAAGAATCATCTGCATCCTCATGGGATGAAACATGATAGCCAGCTGCTCTGACCGTGGTCATCTCATCGGTGTATGGGTTATAGCTATAGCCCTTACGTGCAGGATATTCCATGAACATGGCGAAGGTAGCACGTTTGCTAGGCCTAGATTTGGCCGTGCTAGCACGGAGAGAAGATTTGGCTGGAGCATGTTGCATGGCATCTAAACCAAGGCGAGCTCTTCTTTTAGAGGGACTAACTAAAACCCATTCCTCATGACATTCAGATTGCCAAAGACAAAACCCTTTCCTCCAATCTGGGCCACCATGGCGCCAAAGGTGGAAGAAACACTTGAACAGATCACAAACAAAACTCCTCTGGTGCAGAATGAAAAAACCCACTTCCTTACAAGAAATGTTGAAAGAGAAAACTCCATGGTGGAGGAAAGATACCTTGAGATGTGAACAATATCCTCCAATGGCCGCCCCAAGAGCGAACCCCACATTCTCCTCATCAAGCCGGAATGCATGGCGTGCAAAGGAGACCACCATAATGAAATGGCCCATGTCCGACGTGGGATGCACCGATCTGTTAAAGTTGCGTTGGATCTCAGATGCCAACTTCATCCCCGGGGAGAAATCCAATCCCAGGGAGATTGCTGCGTGGACCGCCATGAGGAAGATGACAACCAGAAGAGAGAGGGAGAGACGCCGGGAATGATGAGCCGATCAGATGGCAAAACCCACGGAGAGATGTGGAGATCGCCGGCGGTGGGGTGTCTAGGGTTAGGGTGGTGGTGGAGAGGTGGGAGTCGCCATCTATGTTGCCTAGGAACACTTTCTCCGCCTCAACACAAGTGTAGGTGGTTCTCTCTAAGAAAATGTATGCTGGAAGTGTCCATGTGCATGTTATTATTGTTACATGGTTCTTGTACCTGCAGATGCTAATGGGGCCCGCTCATTGCAATTGGTCATGGAAACCTTACAAACTAACAATGTGCTATTAAATTATCTAGAAGTCATATGCGACCAATGATATGAGATAAACTGATCAAAATAAGATAGAGCAATAGTTGATTAACAGCACTTGCATACTCAAAGTGGCGACAAGTAAAACATATCTTGGAATAGGAAATGAGACTGGAAATTAGGTAACAAATAAGAAAACAACTTACATGCTATCGGCACATGTCATGCTATGTATTATCTCATTTCACTCCTGAAGCTAGCTGCAGAACAAGAAAAAAATAGAGAAAGGTAGAAGGATGAGCAATGCAGTCTATATCATGACACATATAGTCTAAACCTTAGATTAGGTTGCCCAAACATAATCTGAACTTTAGTTTGTCGTATATAGTTGAAAATATGCAAATGAGCAGTGTATAGTTTACAAAAGTATTGTCCTCACTAAAATAAACGGCTATATGAAATAAATCAGTAAGATTTAATAGTACTCTTTTTCTTTCTAACCATAACCATGTTTAGCTGAAAGGCCTATGCTAACAATATAAGCATTAATTTAGAGAATAGCCGAATGGCCATGCGCTGTAGCAGTTTAAAAAGCATAATAATGTAGCATGTCAACCTGCACACGCTGCCCAACTTGCTATATTTGGTCCACGACATGCGCTTGGCTCTGTTGTGTAACAAACTGAGTTTTACCTCAACACCACAAATAGAGGTGCTCATGTTCAGCCTACAACAATTAAGTTTTGCAATTAAGAAATGTGACATTTTAGGGCAAAAATATCATAGCCTACCAAACATAAACTACAATGTAGCATATCAACATCATCTGCCTTCCAGAAGCATTTAAAAGCAACTCAAATTGAATTTTGGTGTTGGATCTGATTACCTGAGATCATCTGTAATGACATGGTACGTAATCAAGAAAGATGGCAATGTAAAATAAATTATTATCGAATCTGACTTGAGATAGTAGACTAACTTAGTGGCATTTCATCAAGGACTATCATTAATCACGCAGTTCATTATCACAAAAAAGAGAGCCAATTGTGTATTAGAATGCACATGGGAGAATATATTGAAGCAGAAATAGAATATATGGCTGCATGTCTCAGTACAAAATATAATGTTGAAACAATATATAAATCATGAACTTATCATAATGTAGAAAATATGGAACATAGCATTACATGAGGTATTTTCATGGAGAAAAATGGGTACCCATGGATAATTCTAACTGACATGATACTTTGAAATTTCTATGATATTTAGTTTAAATACATTAAAACTGAGCATCCTCCCAGCCCTCTCAGGCCCTCAACATTTATAATCGTTGGATCGCTACTTTTAGTCATTTTTGGCCGTCGGATTCGTTGTTAGACCCACCTAAATCTCGTGTATAGGCTAACTCGCGTGTCACGCTGCGCTGGCCTTGTTGGCTGCTACTCTGGCGGTTTTTTTGGGCGCCTGGAATTAAATTGGGCCTACAGGGCCCGTAACAGCTTCTCGTCCGTGCACCCCAAAAGAACATGATGCTCCCTACCCTGGCTTTCGTTCCCCAAATCTGGCTCCTAGCCTTCGCGTGGCGGCACCTCTGAGGAGATCAATCCCCTCGTCCTCTCTTTCTACTGCCACATCGCCCATCCTTCGCCCAATTTTTTTTTTGATGCAGTAACTAAGTTTAGGGTCAGAGAGGTAACGGGCGGAGAGGCCAGAGACCAAGGTGATGCAGGCTGTCAACCAACTCCATGCGGTAAAGTTTGTTCATGCGGTATCCTTTTTTGTGAGTTTGTCCGGGTTTCCGGACTACAGCCGATGCAGGCCGAGGCCAATCGTCGTTTTGCTGTTCAGTAGTTCATCATGCGGAAACTACTCCACTGTGGTTTGAAGGAATCAATCACTCTTCAGGTTTTGGAGGCATTCATGGCAGATGATGTGATCCCCTTGCTGGCGGTGATGAATGGATTTATCCCTGTATGTTTTTCCACTCTTTTGCTGCTTCAGTTCACGTGCGTGTATATATGTTTCCTCACCTAGGCCTCTTCGATCACTACTTTGTCTTTATTTTTATCATGTACGATTTCTTCTTCCACCAAAAGATGACATTGTGCTAATCTCCTCCCAATCCCAATTTTGTACAGGGGTATTCATAATGGCTCTGGTTAATTGGTTAGGTCGGATCTCGGAGACTGGTCCTCACCTTTTTATGTATTTGTGAATGCTTCAGTTCATAATCTACAATGGCTTCTGTACAGGTAATTACATGAATTGGGCCGCCAGACATTCTACTTTCATGTTTTACTTCCTTAGATTACATGTTGTTTCTGAGTGATTCATACCATGCTGTTTTTTGCTGCTCTATGCAACATCTTACTTGCAATAGTATAGTAAAATGCCCAAAAAACATAACCATGCTGTTCTAGAGAGGGTGAACCAACATCTACTGCTTCTATCCACAAAGGACCAAAGCCCAATAATTTTCTGGATATTTTGGTCTATAAATACACGGTGTGACATGCAAAGGATAATTGTTTGACCCATATTAGTTACAGAAAACAAGAAAGATTGATGTCGTTGTTGGCATTCTTCATCGGAACGGAGGTATAAGGCGAGCATACACAACAAAGGAACATAAAAGTTGCAGAGTAACACCTGTGTTTAACACGATTTCCCCATTATTCAAGCTGAGGTAATCCAGTGAACTTAAATATGATTACTTTCTGTTGATTGCTATTCTCCTAGGTATCAAAGAAATTGAATGGTTAGTTTCTCTACTTTAGTTTGTTAGTAATTACCATTCTTCAATAATTTCTAAAATAATATAAAAACAATTACCAAGTAATGGATATCCTTTCCATGGTTCACAGTGTGTTAGTCACTTGAACATTGTATCTTTCCTATTTGATTTACTCCTTGAATATTTTAATGTATCGGATATAAACAACAACGGACTTAGATGTTAATTTTCAATTTTGTTAATTTAGATTTTGCATGGAAGATAGCTTATATAATGTGATGCTATAGTGCATTTTATCTATGTTGGGATGGGATGAATGTCGATCTGCTGTTTCATAGGTCATAGGTTATTTAGATTTTACATGGTAGATAGCTTATACAATGTGACTCTACAATACGGGTTATCTTTGATGGGATGGGGTGAATGTCAATATGTTGTTTCATAGGTCACAGGTTATTTAGATTTTGCATCGAAGATAGCTTATAAAAATGTGACTCTACGATACGTTTTATATTTGATGTGATGGGATGAATACCAGTCTGTTGTTTCATGGTCACATGTAAGGCATCATTCTACTATGGTAGGTTCTTCTATTTTTACACAAAACTATATGTGTACTTTTTCTTGAAAATAAACTATCCATATACTTGAATGAAAACAAATTCGAAACTTTTGTTGTGAGCATATATGCTCGCACATCCATATCTAATACAGATGATATCCTTGGGGCCTATAGACTATATAGTACTTCGTCCATTTTGAAATAACCGTCGCTCAAAAGGATGTATCTAAACGTATTTCAGTACTAGATACATCCGTTTGAGCAACAGTTATTTCTGGATAGAGGGAGTACATGATTGATAATGAGTATTGACTACAAAGAGAGGGTCAACACAATGTGAGATAAATATATAGTTGGACTATAGTGAACGCTTGCTAATATATGTGGTATTATAGCTTCGGTAGTGCGGTTATTATTATTGTCATAAACCCATTTCCTTTCCTGAATATCCAGGTTGGAGAAGAGATGCTTTGGTATTTTAAAGCTCATCTTCAGGTTCATTACATGTGCCATACGCATGGTTGCAATAATTTTCATTTCGAACAACGTTGGTGTTTCTGTGCTCTCGAAGTAGATGATATCTTTCTATAGGGCTATATACTTGAAACGATGTAATTTTTATTGTTCAAATTATACTATCTCGATGATCTGAGGTTCCATATTTGTGCTATAGATAGCTTCAGGGCATGAACATATTCTCCTATAAGAAAATTTGCACCTATTAGAAATAGCAATGCCCTTACTGCTCTGTATGAGATAAATCCTTCCCACATTTTGAAAGTCTTCGTGTAAGACTTGATTCGAATATCAGAATATCTCATCTCTTTATATGAACATATCTAAACCATGAAAGAATGTACAACTTTTGGTGAACTCTAATCCATTCACAACTTCTCATGTATTTCTACTGTATGTTCACCTATATAGAGGAGTATGGCAACAAGCGGTAATTCATTCCTACTACCACATTACTTTCACTATAAATCAATTAAATTTCCCAATTTGACAACTTACAAATATAAGAGTTGGTTTATGTAAATTTAGCTTTCGTGTTTTGTATCACCATATGTTATGAAAATGCATACCAATCTACTGCCAAAATAGACGGGCGCGGTAACGCGTGCCATCAATGGTCTAGTACTTATTCACATGAGTGTGGGAATCAGAGCATGTAAATGTGGTTAACCAAAAATGATAGGTTGTCTATGTCAAATGCTAAAATTTCAGATTGTATGACCAAAAAAGTTTATATGTTGAAACCGGAAGCACGACTTCCGGTTTATATGTTGTAGGCACTGAACTTTGTATCTACTACCCCTAACAAAGTTGCATCCTTTCTATCTACGATCCAGAAAAAATAGCATCCTTTCTGAGTAGAAAAAAGCACAAATTCTTCCAATTCCATGAGCCAGGGCAGCTGCACTCTTCCAATTTGTCTCTACAAAATTGTTCCAGCTGGAGCGGGCCACCATATCAAAAATGGATTTAGAAGAGCTATAACAGTGGCAATACAATCAGTGCAGAGCAAAACAACACACAAGTAAAGATTTGATGGAGAGGGGAAGGGACCGTACCATGAAAACCAGAGGGAGGCCTAGGTCCAGCAGCTCGTCAAGCCGGAGGTCCTGCGGCTCGGCCACGACGTCCCAATACAAATTGCCTTCGTCTCCGCCGTCGGCGTCCTGGGTAGCGCGACCACCACAGCCAGGGAAATTCATGTGATAGTTCATATGCTAGAAATTTTTTAAAAATAGAAGACACGATTATGGAGAAACACCGAACAACAATATGAAATTTTAAAGCACACCGCCGACTAAAATTGCCTCTTCAAGTTTCCTGGTACAAGCCTAAAATTATCACAGGAAGATAATAATGGTGAGTGTGTGCATCTTTTTCTGCTTTCAAGCTTGGTGATGGTTTTCTAAGCCTGCTTCCAATTTCTGCATGCTAAACAGTCCGATCAAGTAACTGAACTGTCATAATTCCTTAGCTTAGTGGGCCAGTTCGCTTAGATGACCAAACAACACATCCTGGATACCAGTAAAGATCTCAAGTGCCTTTTGTTTGTTCAGTTGATCTACGGATGCGGCGAGGTTACAGTAGATGATATCAAGGCACATATCTCAGGCAATACCATCAATTTCGGAAATTAT
Source organism: Triticum aestivum (assembly GCF_018294505.1). Lineage (NCBI taxonomy): Eukaryota > Viridiplantae > Streptophyta > Magnoliopsida > Poales > Poaceae > Triticum > Triticum aestivum. Next base: position 254,247,774 of record NC_057810.1, read on the forward strand.
TGAACTATTTTGCCCTCTTTGGAGTCTGGACACAACCACATCTTTCTCCCTCATGCTTCACCAGTCCATCCAATTGACGGTTCATCAGAACTGTAAGGTAGCTAGTCTGCAGATTAGGAATAATTGAGCTTCAGAACGCAAGGAAAACTTACTTGCTTAAGGACCGGGGGCGGAGGGGCGGAGGCCAAGCTGAGTGGGAGCGCGACGGGCGGCTCCGACGGCGAGCGGATCCAGGGGCGGGGCGGCTCCGGCGGCGACCTGCGGCGAAGGGCGACCCACGGCAGCCCCGGCTATAGCAGCGACCCGCGGCGGCTGCAGTGGTGAGTGGCTCCCGTGGCTACTCGGGCTGCGGCTTCAGCGGCGAGTGGCTCCCGCGGCTGCTCGAGCGGCGGCTCCAGCGACGAGTGGCTCCTACGACGGCTCCCGCGGCGAAGGACGGATAACGGTTGCCAGAGTTCTGCCGGAGTTTGCAGGGTGGCAAACGGCGCGGGAGGAGGAGGGGGGGTCATGCATGCAGTGGCGAGTGTCGTGCGAAGAGGGAGGTCGGAGAGGGCACGAGGAGGCTCCCGCGGGTGGTGGCTGCAGCGGCGGGTGCGGCAGGAGGCGGGGACACGAGGGGTAGCTAGGGTTTGAGGGAGGGAGAGAGCCTCGTTTGTCGGGCATGCGAGTGGAGGGCAGGAGAGTCGTGCGTGCGATTGGTTTAGGTTTTTTCGCTAGTTAATTTTCGTAGATTTTTTCGTTGGTTAAGTTTCATAGGTTTTTTCATTTGCTTGTAGATGGGTGCGATGAGAGGTGCGGCCCTGGACTGCATGGGGGCATTGCGTCATGGTTTTCTTGGTTTGACGCGGCTAACAGTGAGGTGGGATGAGGGACGAAAAAACAATGCTAGGTGGGACAAAAATTAACCGCGGAGACTACCAACTGAGACATTAGAAGTAGAGATTTCATTCATAGATTAAGCAGTCGTTCTTAATTTATACAAATAGTTCAACTCAATAGCTGAACCGACCAAACTTTTCCCCAATTGTTGCCAACCACGTACTGAAATAGCTAGTTCAACTCTATATACTAGCTAATTTTAAGTACGTTGTACAGTTCCACCACATCTATAGTCAGATGAACTGAACAAAATAGCCCCTAAATACTACTACTACAACTACTGCGGAGGGGCTTTGTACTACTTCCGGCTGCCTCTCCTCTGCCGAGCGCACTCAGTAAGAGGCGGAGGAGGAGGAGCCTACCGACGAGCTGGGCAACCGCAATAGGCTGCCTGCCGCTGTTGCAGCTTCAGCGACGCTCACCTCGAACGCCCTCTACCGCTCCAGATGACCCCTCTCGAAGCGGTGGTTCTCCTTGTAGATCTCCTGATTCCTCGCCTCTGAGGCGGCATGTGTCGCGGCCACGGCGGTGGTAAGGCTCTTTGCAAGCTCGAGGAGGCGCTCCTCCTCCTCCCGTAGTAACTCGGCGTAGCGTGCAAGGTCGCTGACGGACGTGCGGGCATCCACCTCCGCCACCCGCCTTCGGGCGGCGGTGGCGGAGCGGGTAATGACCCCGGCAGTCGACGCTGGACTGGCGGCCACGGCGGCCGACGACGGGGTGGTGGCCACGACCACCACCTACCGCCTTCGGGCCGCGGTGGCGGAGCGGGTGATGGCCACAGTGGCCGGCAGTGGGGTGGTTGTTACGATGGCCACCTCCTGCCTTCGGTCTGCGGCGTCGGAGCGGGTGATGGCCCTAACTTTTGACAGTGCTGTGGCGGCAACGGCGGCCGGCAACAGCTGCCGACAGGCAGTGGCGGCGGAGCGTGTAGTGGGTGTTCCGCACACACCCAACAGGGACACCACGCGCACTACACTACGTCAGGGGCTGCGCCGCCGCCGCGGTGTAGCCTCTCAGCTGGAGCTGTCCTCTGATGATGGCGGAGTGGCTGAGCGACGGTGATGGACCGGTGCCATTGGCGATTGTGGGAGAAACAGACAAGATAAGCTAAAGGGAGGGAGGGGAAATGCGACGCAGGACTCGCCGGCTGTGAGGGTTTTTATAGCAGGCCGGTAAGCATTGGGATTTTGGGGGATTTCCCCGAGTCGGGTGGGAAGCTTGCGCGGGAACCTGCGAGGTTGCACGGGAATGGGCTCACCGACGATTCATTGGCGTCACCATTTGGCCAAAACAACGCCCCCGCACGCTGCACAAGCTTGCGTTGTAAGCCGTCTGCGGTAGCGGGGTGACAAGACGTGCGAGAGGAGGACGAAAGGCCACGTACACATACAGTTAATAAAAAACGTTTGCAATTTAATTACCTACTATACCACCGTCCTGGTTTATAAGTATGATTTAACTAATAAAATACGAATGCATGTCGCCAAAGATTATATAGTTGGATTTGTATTTGAACATGGTTTCCAATTATATAATTTTTAAAACATGCATTAACATTTTGTTGGTTAAATTTGAGGACAAAGTATGGCATAGAATATAAAGAAGACTATAGACTAGATAGAGGTGGTAGCTCATGGCCGCTCTCTACGCTGCGACACAACTGTCGGCCGGCTTGTAGGCGACCATTTCCTGCGTGTTCAGCTGCTCTATGCGTGTGGTTGCTTGCAGTTTAGGCGGCTGTGGCGCGCTCTGCTCGCGTCCCGCCACCCGCGCTCTGCTATCGCGTCCCTCTGGGTTCTCTGCTCTCGTCCCTCCATGCGCGCTGCCAGTGTTTGGGGCTGGCACACGATCACGCACATTCGTGTGCAAGTGGTTGCGTCGGGCGCGACACGACGATGCAGTTACCCGCTGCAAAAACTGCCATGCGGACGCGCCGAGAATCCATGCCGCCCGGCCCCCTATTATTCCTGTGGCCATTTACCTTCATCTCTCGTCTCACACGACACAATAAGCACATCCACGAGGACACATACAGAGAGGACATCAAGCGGTTCCAATGGCGCTCCTCGTGGCTCCAATGGCGCTCCCAGCGGCCGGCAACGACAATGGCGGGCAGTTCACCACACATCACGTAGTGGACACCCATGTGAGGGGGAAGGCCCTTTCGGTGGTGTACACGAACGATCCAGTCTCGATGGAGAGCTCCATCCAAACTATGGAGCAGTTACTTGCCGAGGACAAGTACCGAGTGGTCGGCTTCGACCTCGAGTACACCATCGGTCGTGCCGGGCACGATCAGAAGGTTGCCGTCGCCCAGTTGTGCGTGCGACATGACGTCCTCATCTACCACTACCACCTTGCCACAAGGCCTTGCGAGCGTTTCTACAGGTTTATCAATAGCTCCGACTACAGTTTCGCTACGGTGGACACCACCAACGATCTAAAAGCGCTCAAGGTTTCGGACTTGAAATGCCCAAATCTTGTCAACATCTAGCACCACTACAAGGTCTGGGGCAGCGAAAAAAACAAACTAAACTCCCTCATTGACCTTGCCTCGGCCATCATCGACCCCTACTACGTGAAGATGAAGGAAGAGAGCAATAAGGACAAGAACGCCTGACACAGTGTGTGGCATGAGAGACTGGATGAACAACATGTCAAGTACGCGGCCATGGACACGTACACAAGCTACGAGATGTACAGGCAGATCGTTGACATGAGGAACTGTCTTCTTCCTGACCCAGATGAGGGATCGAGCCACATAGCAGTGGTGGGAGCGTCACAAGAAGTAGAAGACTAGACGATCATTTCTCCTACTTTAGAATGCATGCAATTGTTTATTGAGGTGTGTGCGAATGATCTATATATATATATATATATATACATGTTATTCTACTATAGACAGAGCAATTCACATGGCTTATTAGCAGCAATCGTTTGTGTTATTATTGGTCTTCGCACACATTTCTCATTACAGACCTGTTTGCCGTGTATCACACACATCTTGTTTAGTTGAACCGTCTCCACTATGTCTAATCACAAACAGTTCATCCCAGTGAACCGTATGCTATATATCGCACACGCCTTCATCTGGCTGCCCGTTTCTTTTGTTCCTCCTCATCCCAAACAATTAATTGAGCTGAACTGTATGCCCTGCATCGCACACGGAACTAAATTCTGTACCGTGTTTGATGCATCCGTCATCGCAAACATTTTGCACCTTTTCTGACGGTTTTTTTACACCACCGTTTGCGATTATGGCATCGCACACAGTTTTGTCGAAGGGTCTCTGATCGTAGTGTCGCGTTTGGGCCATCCTGCAGTAGTGAAAGAATGGTCTTGAAAACCATGCTCGTGCTATTTGGTACATTCTCATGCCTTTTACAAGGAATAGGAAGATATTTCAAGGAAATGTGTGGCAATAGCCAACCATAAACGTGTCGTTTACTGGGTTAACAACTATACAAAAATGAAACAAATGCTTGGAAAACATGATGCGTGGTGTGGTGCCATGGTATGACCTCACCATGCCATGGTAAAAATGTCGTCATGCATGCCTTTCATAAAATGAACCACCACCGAGGAAGTTTCATGGTTTTGAGGGGGAAATCACCAAGATTGAAGGGGGATCCAAATTTCCTTTGTCCTTTGTCCACGAGTTTTTTCTATGATGCACATACAACCTGCAAATCACCATGTTCAAATTTGGCACTTTTCCAGGTTCATTTGCCATATTTAGGGGATTATGTGCATTTCCTAGGCATTAATGCACATAATTCAAGTTGAAACAAACGGTGCATGAAAGGGTCCACGACAACAGCCTGGAAAACCATGCTCGTGCCATTTAGTAAATTCTCATGCCTTTTACAATGAATGGACATATATTTCGATGAAATGTGTGGCAATAGTCAACCACAAATGTTTGTTTGTTGGGTTTTCAACTATAGAAAAAATGAAATAAATGCTTAAAAAACATGATGCCTGGCATGGTGCCATGGTATGACCTCACCATGCCCTGGTAAAAATTTCAGAAGGTTTGGCTTCTGTCGTCATGCACGCCCTTCATAAATCGAACCATCACCGAGGAAGTTACATGCTTTCGAGAGGGAAATACCCAAGATTGAAGGGGAATCCAAATTTCCATTCTAGTTTGTCATTCAGTTTTTTCCCACGATCAACATACCGCCTCAAATGCAACGTGTTCAAATTTGACATTTTTCCGGGCTCATTTACCATATTTAGGGGATTATGTGCATTTTCTAGGCATTAAATGGACATAATTCAAATTCGAACAATCAGTGCATGAAAAGGTGCACAAGAACGGTCTGGAAAACCATGCTCGTGTTATTTAGTACATTCTCATGCCTTTTACAAGGAATGGGAAGATATTTCAAGGAAATGTGTGGCAATAGTCAAGCATAAGCGTGTCGTTTACTGGGTTAACAACTATACAAAAAATGAAACACATGGTTGGAAAACATGACACCTGCAATGGTGCCATGGTATGGCCTCACCATGCCCTGGTAAAAATTGGAGAATGTTTTCCTTATGTCGTGATGCACGCCTTTCGTAAATCAAACCATCACCGCAGAAGTTTCATTCTTTCGAGGGGGAAATCACCAAGATTGAAGGGGATCTAAATTTCCTTTGTCCTTTGTCCGCGAAGTTTTTTTCTACGATGAACATACAAGCTGAAAATCACCGTGTTCAAATTTGGCACTTTTCCGGGTTCATTTGCCATATTTAGGGGATTATGTGCATTTCCTAGGCATTAATGCACATAATTCAAGTTTAAACAATCACTGCATGAAAGGGTGCACAAGAACGGCCTGGAAAACCATGCTCGTGCCATTTAGTAAATTCTCATGCCTTTTACAAGGAAGGGACAAATATTTCGATGAAATGTGTGGCAATAGTCAACCACAAATGTTTGTTTATTGGGTTTTAAACTATAGAAAAAATGTAATAAATGCTTGAAAAATATGACGCCTGACATGGTGTGCCATGGTATGAGCTCACCATGCACTAGTAAAAATTAGAGAAGGTTTGGCTTATGTCGTCATGCACGACCTTTATAAATTGAACCATCACCAAAGAAGTTCCACGCTTTCGAGAGGGAAATCACCAAGACTGAAGGAGAATCCAAATTTCCATCGTTCTTTGCCCTGGAATTTTTTCTACAACGAACATACACCCTGCAAATCACCGTGTTCAAATTTGGCATTTTTTCGGGCTCATTGCCATATTTAGGGGATTATGTGCATTTCGTAGGCATTTAGCACATATAAATCCAATCCGGCTACAGGTGCACGGGTGTGATGTGAGGGACGTGGATTGCCGTTCGATCCCGGCGCATCCTACAGTGCACACACGTGATCCGCATGGCTGGGGTTCCGGCCAATAATAATGCAACACACAACAGGCTCAGCGCACATTGTTTCCGGAAGCGACGGAGATGAACCGTGTGTGATAATGAACAAGCAAAATTGTAAGGGAAGCCAAATTTCTGTTGCCATTTGTCGTTGATCTCTTGAATACAACCGCACTGTACGGCTGCCCGGCCCCTCCGTCCCAGAGCTCTCTCCAGGTGTCGTCCATTGCACTGTGGCGCACAGTAACTGGTAAGGAAGCGATGGCATCCCGCCACGCCGCGTTCCTCGCTGCCCGCGACCGCACACATGGTAAGGAAGCGATGGCATCTCGCCGTGCCGAGTACACCGCTGCCAGCGGCCAGACAGTTACATGGGTGGACTTTGAGCCTACCATGGCCGAATGGGTGGTGGATCTATAGGTGGCCAGAGCCGCACAGAAGGAGTGGAAAAGGCAGAAAGCATTCAGGAAAAGAGAGTCCCGCTGCCGCAAGAAAAAAGAGGCCGCACACCGTGGTGAGGAGAGCTCGGCAGAGATCAAAGCACGGTGGCTGCCACCTACAAGGACGGGAAGGAGAACGCCGGTGTTTGGCCAGCATGCCCCGATGGCAGCATGTGAGAAGTAGTTTAAGTTCGTAGTATTAGAGCAAATTACCAGTAGTACTTTAAGTTTGTAGTATTAACGTACAATGTCGGTAAGAGCATCCTTTGAGGGCTTTGAGCGTTGATTAGCATGTGTGCCCGTGTGCATTTTTTGCGTTAATCATTAGAAGATCACAAAACACACGGTTTCTATCCCTTACCCGTCTATGTCTTTTTGCGTTAATGACCCATAAATCAGTTACCTGTGCGATGTTTCGTAATACACCAGGCATACCATTGACCGAAGAAAATCAAGTACATGTGTACATTTATTTTGGAGACGGGATCTGTCAACTTTCCTTTTTCTCGCACATGAGTATTTTACGTGCTTCGTCCGTGTTGTGTGTTCCCCCGCCCAAGTTTCAAGTTTCACAGCGAAATTTTCATTAGGCGCGTGATTTCATAATTTATTCCTCCAACCACATCCCCACCCTCAGTACCCCCCCTCGTACCTCCCCCTACCAACATCTCAAACTGCCGCCGCTGCAACCACGGCTTCAACCCCATCTACGTTCTGCTCGTATCCAGTCAGGTAACCCGCCGATCTCTATCATGGCCCCGGCCTGATTGCTTAAATGGCGCCTGCAAAACATCCTCATGCTTCCAAATCCCCACCACCAAGAGTTGATGGCAATCCATGGCGCGGTGGCCGCTGTGCATGTTGACATGGATGAACACCTCGCCTCCGCCGCCGCCGCCGACATGGTGCAGGCTCTGGCCCAGATGAAGTTCCCCAGCGACTTAAGAGGTAAGATCTGACCAGCTAAATCTTACCAATACCACTTGCAACGGCTATGATTTGTACGGTTGATGTATTAAGCATGTTCGTGCCTTGTTTATTTCAGTACTGCACACTGTGTGATGTTCAAATATTACCGTGTCTAGCTCAATTTCACCAATACCAGCAACAAACTTACAATACATGACTCAGGATATCACTAGAGATGATGCCCATTTGCTATTTTTAGTGTATGCTAACCCAGTTGTACTTAACATGCTTGTCCATGTACTTACGCATGGTCATAACGGCCGATGCTGTTGTTTACCGTCGAGGTGGCTGCATCCCATGTCTTTTAGTATTTCACATAATTTGTGCAATTGCAGTTTAACTTCTACCATTTACTGGTTCCCTGTAGGTACACATGTTAGTGGCACTGATCCACGCTTCGACCCAGAGGAACAGCTCACCTCCGCCGTCGCTGACTTTGGGTGGGCTCTGGCCAAGATGAAGTGCCCCAGCAACTACCTCTCAGGACTTACTAAGTATGTACTCAACAGTTCAATCTTACCAATACCTGTTGCAATTAATGGCTATGTTCTGTACTGTCGATGTATTAAGCATGTTCTAGTAAACATGCATAACACGTTTTTGCTACTTTGCCTACCTTTTTATAGACAGCTGGGTCATTCTCTGCTCTGGCAGCACCTGCCTTGTGATGTTTAACTATGCCAACTGCATTTTTATCACTACCGGTTTCAATGTCTATTAAGCCTGTTGCAATTAATAGTTGAATCCATTTTTAAATAGTTGTATTTCAATGTCTACAAACTTACAAAACATGACTTAGGATGTTGTTAAGCCTGTTGCAATTAACAGTTGTATCCATTTTTAATCTGTCCATTTGCTACCATGCTACTCTCCGCAATGAAGATATACTAGAGATGCTTCCCATTTGCTATTTTTGGTGGATGCTAACCCTGTTCTACTTCACATGCATGTCCATGTACTTATGCAGGGTCATAATGGCCGATGTTGTTGCTTGCCATCGAGGTTAGCTGCATCCCATGTCTTACAATATTTCACATCATTTGTGCAATTGCAGTTTAATTTCTACCATTTACTGGTTGCCTATAGGTACACATGTCAGTGGCACTGATCCACGCTTCGACCCGGAGGAACAACTCGCCTCTGCCGCCGCTGACTTTGGGCGTGCTCTGGCCAAGATGAAGTGCCCCAGCAACTACCTCTCAGGACTTACCAAGTATGTACTCACTAGTTCAATCTTACCAATACCAGTTGCAATTAATGGCTATGTTTTGTACGGTTGATGTATTAAGCATGTTGTAGTAAACATGCCTAACACGTTTTAGCTATTTTCCATACCTTTTTATAGACAACTGGGCCATTATCTACTCTGGCAGCACCTGCCCTGTGATGTTTAACTTTGCTAATTGCATTTTTGTCAATAGCGGTTTCAATGGCCATTAAGCCTATTGCAATTAACAGTTGTATCCATTTTTAAAGAGTTGTATTTCAATGGCTACAAACATACAGAACATGAATTAGGATGTTGTTAAGCTTGTCGCAATTAATAGTTGTATCCATTTTTTAATCCATACCTTTGCTATCGTGCTACTCTTTCAAAATGAAGATATCAATACAGATGCTCCCGTTTTATTACCATTTGCTATTTTTGGTGGATGTTAACCCTATTATAGTTAACATTGGCTTTCCATGTACTTACAAAGGGCTACAATGAGTGATGCTATTGTTTGCCGTTGAGGTTAGCTGCATCCAATGTCTTGTACACCATCTATTCCTAAACATAAGTATTTTTAGAGATTCCAATATAGACTACATAAGGAGCAAAATGAGTGAATCTAGATTCTAATCTAAACTATATCTATAATTCTATATACATCCGTATGTAGTTCATATTGAAATCTCAAAAAAAATACTTGTACTTAGGAACATAGGTAGTTGTATTTCACATCATTTGTGCAATCTCAGTTTAGCTTCTAACATTTACTGGTTGCTTGTAGGTACATATATGAGCGGTACTGATCCACGCTTCGATCCCTTTGGCATATGGGGCAATGAGATATTCATCAACAAGTGTCAAGTGAGGAAACTAAGAAAGATTGTTAGGCGAAAGAAACGGGTGATTGGAATTAAGCTCTTTATTTAGACTTTGTCGAAGACAACTGTGAACTTTAGGATGGTAAGTAATGTGTTCCCTTTTCCCCTTGCCCACAACAAGCTACTCTATTAGACCTCTGTATCTGATATTTTTCTCTTTTCAGTGGTTTCCGAAGCTATTTACTGATGATTACCTTGAAAACTACATGACCGGCGTGGAGGCAACTAAGGGTAAAGTATATAATTCATGCTAGCATGATAATGCTCTAGAAGTCTTCCTGAAGACGGTGAAGGATGGGCGGGCGATCATCACAAGGGGTTGGACAAAAGTGGTTCGTGCCTATGGCATGCAGGAAGGCACATTATGGGCATTCCGCTTCTTCAACACCGTCGGCAGTGTCAGTGTTCTAGGAATGGGGGTCCCCAGACTTTCCTGCCTGCGGCCCACGGCGTGGCTCTGCGTGGGGGCCCGTACGGCCCATCTTCATCAACAAGGTATTCAAGACCCTCACGAGGGGCCAAGCCTCGCGAGGCGGACGACACAAGACCTCCTCTGGAGCGGCCTCACCAGGTCGGCTCGCGAGGAGCGGACTTGCCTTCCTGTGGCCCACGGCGAGTCTCTGCGCGGGGGCCCGTACGGCCCATCTTCATCAACAAGGCATTCAAGACCCTCGCGAGGGGCCAAGCCTCGCGAGGCGGATGACACAAGACCTCCTCAGGAGTGGCCTCACCAGGTCGGCTCGCGAGGAGCAGAGAGATCAAGGCAAGGCAAAACCTCGCGAGTTCCTCGTGAAGTGAGCCATGACGATCAAGACTAGGCGGGCGCCAGCGCGCACAGCGTCCTTATTTTCTCTTTGGTACTAAGGCGGCAAGCGCAGGCGTAGAGTACCGACGCGTCAAGCAAAGGCTTCTATATCAGTGCAACGAGACCAGGACTGGAAGGACGACAAGATAGAGGTGACCATGGAGCCCAAGGCGGCGTCACCACCCGGGCCTTTTGCAGGCGAAGATTGCTTTTATCAGGATAAGCTGTACTAGCTGTCCCCTTTCAAATTGGCCGTTGTTGGCTCCCTTCCCGCTCAATATTTGGGAAGAGGACCAGGGCCTCTATAAATAGGACTAGCCACCACCATAGTCAGGGGATCGAAACCTAGGCGGATGATTGAGAATCCACCTGTTTACTAGCACACCGAGCAAAAGAACACCTCAACCTCGGGAGGTTGTTCTTCCCCTTGTACTGTTCATTCATCAGCCCAAGAGGCAATCCACCACCACCACACTGGAGTAGGGTATTACACCACATCGGTGGCCCGAACTAGTATAAACCTCGTGTCTCTTGTGTTGCGAGTTCGTTGAGTTCATCCGCGGAATCTGAGCGAAGCTAGGATGCAGATCGGTAGGGAGTGATCTTCGTGCGCACCCCAGAGTTCGAACCTTAAGGGTTTTGCCGGAACCCATGATCCGGCATTTGGCGCGCCAGGTAGGGGTGCGCTCAAGCTTCCTTTCCGTCGCTCCGTGTCCTGTTGCTTCATCATCTCCATGGCGGACGCACGCCGCGCTCGCGCTGAGTGCCGGGCTGCCCTCGCCACCCGCGTCTCTCAGACGGCTCTTGTCGGCGATCCACCCCGTCGTTCTCCATCGCCTGCCGCCAACACCGCCACCGGCCCGGTGTGAAACGAGCAGCAAGCGTCCTTGCTGCACCCCTCGGTGCAGCGGGACGGCCACACCACCACTCCATCGCTGACCCCGGCCGGTTCGTCATCCCACGCGCGTCGTGCTCCCGCGGATGCGCGGGCCGCGCTCCTCATGGCGAACAAGCTCTTGCGTTACCGCCCCGTCGATGACCTCTACGAGGACTGGCTCGACCGCATCGATGAGCTTGTTAGTGCTGCAGGGGGCTCCCCTGCATAGTCCCTCTCGCTACCTCGCCCTCCGCCTGACGTGGGCGGCAAGGCCCGTGCAGCGCCTCCACTACCTCAGCCTCAAGACGGAGCCTTGGTGCCAAGACGCGTGCTCCCACGGCGCGACCTGCCGCGTCCGACGCCTACGCAAGAAGAAAGAAGCTGCCAAGAAGTCCCTCGCCCGCGAGAAAATGCTCCACTGCTCCCCGCACCGCCACGTCAGGATCGCTTGCTGCGGCAGGCCCCCGCACCGCTCAGCGTAGCGGCACGCGGACGTCAAGACCGAGCTCCAACTCCAAGACGGTCCCCGGTGACCATGGCTGGCTGCCGCGCCTTCACCCCCGAGCTGCGTAGTGTCGCCTGGCCGAGCAAGTTCAAGCCGGATCTGCCCCCTCGCTATGACGGCACCCCCGACCCCGCGGAGTTCCTGCAGCTCTACGAGCTAAGCATCGAGGCTGCCAACGGTGACGAGTAAGTCATGGCGAACTAGTTCCCTATGGCGCTCAAAGACGACGCCCGTTCGTGGCTCCTGAACCTGCCTCCAGGCTCGATCTCCTCATGGGACGAGATGCGCGACCGCTTCATCGCCAACTTCTAGGGCTCTTGCGACCGCCCACCGGCCGCGGGTGACCTATGCCGCGTCAAGCAACAACCAGGAGAGACCCTCCAGAAGTACATCCAGCATTTCAACAACGTCCGCCTCAAGATCCCCAAGGTCACGGACGAGGCCATCATCTCCGCGTTCTCCGATGGCGTCCATGACGTCAAGACGAAGGAAGAGCTCGGTATCCACGAGGAGCTATGCACATCCTTGGAGCTATTCAACCTGGCGACCAAGTGCGCAAGAGCTGAGGAAGGGCGCCTCTCCCTCCTTGAGCTCCCGGCTGCGGACCTGGAGGAAAAGAAAGCCAAAGCCAAGGACGTGAAGCGCAAAGGAGCAACCGTGCTCGCGGCGGAGCCAGACACCAAGCGCCGCAGAGATCAGCCCGAGTCATCCAAGAGCAGCCGACCGTTCTGCGCCTTCCACAGCCTACATACCCACAACACTAGCGATTGTCAAGAACTCGGAGCCATTCAAGAAGGACGCTTCGGTCGATGACCCGAGCGCAACGACCGGGGCTACGGTCGAGGAGGAGGTTGTGGTGGCGGACGCTAGGATGACCGTGGCCCGCTCCAGGAGTGGCGCGACCGGCCTCGTGAGGACCGCTGGCAGGATCAGCTTCGCAAGGGCGCCTGGAGGGAACAGCCTCGTGAGGATCATCCTCAGGGCAACGCCGGTCTTCCTCCACTACCTCCACCACCAAGAAGGAATGACGACCACCATCAAGACGAGGGGGATGGGGGCTTCCAGGAGCCATGTGCTATCGCTTGCATCTTGGGTGGATCTCAAGCCCCAGCCTCGCAGCGTATCTTCAAACAGTTTGCTCGTGAGGTGAATGTAGTCCTCACCAAGCTCGAAACCACGTGCCCACTTAGATGGTCCAAGTGCGCCATCACGTTCAGCTCGGCAGATCAGCTCAAGTGTGCGGCTACCGCCGGTGTCCTCCCGATGCTTTGCTCACCAGTCATCAGGAACGTGTAAGTCACCAAGACCCTCATTGATGGCGGCGCAGGGCTCACCGTCCTATCCGTTGAAACGTTCGACAACCTCCAAGTGTCGTACGACCAGCTTCAACCCACCAAGCCTTTCTCAGGAGTGACCGACGGCTCCACCACACCAATAGGGTCCACCTTCCTGTCACCTTCGGAGAACGCAACAACTACCACACCGAGCTCACCGACTTCGACGTCGCCCACATCCGACTGCCATACAACACCATCCTCTGGTACCCAGCCTTGGCCAAGTTCTTGGCGAGACGCAGCACGACTATAACGTCCTCAAGATGTCGGGAAGCGGCGGGATCATCACAGTCCCGTGCGAAGAAATAGAAGTGGTGTGCTCTCTCGAGCGTGCCTTCCAAGTTGCAGCGATTGAAACCCCGACAACGAAGGAATCATGTACCCTCCTGAGGCCATCCCCAAGAAGAAGAAGCAGCTGCTCCATGCAGGTCCTCAGGTGGGCGAGACCACCAGCACCACCACCTTAGGACCAGCGCCCTCAGGTCGGGCGCCTCCCTCCATCGCATAGGAAGGCGCGCCCAGCGCCCTTCTCGGGCAGGGCTCGGGGGCTCTCTTCTGGAGGGCCTCAGACCTTGCCAACATCACGAGGGAGGCGCTCAGGCAGCACTTGGAGGCGTGCTTCGTGTCACATTTCCCTCAGGAGAACGCAGGGTGAGGAGCGCCCACCACTCAGGAGTCCATCACCAAGACCACTCAGGAACTACAAGACCCAAGGGACGTGCGCGGCGATCACCGCTCACCTGGCGCGGCTCCACATCCAGGCGAGGATGCCGTGCTGCGTGTCTGCATCGACGTCCCAAGTCTCAACCGAGCCGCATCTCTAGAGCGCTTCTGGCCTTCGCACGCTGGGCGCTGCGAAGGGTCGCCACATAGCTACGTTCGCATGCCCTTTGGCCTGCCGAGCGTGGCGTCCACCTTCCAGCGTGGCCTGCGGAGCATTCTGGCGGCTCAGGAGGCCAGGCACCACGACGTTCGGACGGATATGGAGACGGTCCTCAAGGAACCACCTTGACCCCCAGGGCCTCCCGAGGCTCAGGGCCCCAGTGGCTCATGAGGAGCGACCTGATGAGGGCGAGGTCGAGCTTCAGCGGCTCCTCCTCCGGCGAAAGCTCCTCTAGCGGTGGCTACGATCAACCACCATGCCGCCGTGCCCGCCTCGAGGGCGGCGTCAGGTTGTCCCTTCGCCGTGCTCCGGTGAAGCGCGAGGCGGGGTCTGACTGAGCTCGGGAGGACGCCGTGGATCCCTCCTCGCGAGCTGTTGCAAGGCCCATGCCGCTTTTGTTTTGTTTTCCTTCTTTTCTTGCATCGAGCGAGAGAAGTATGGGGCCCCGTGGGGGCATGCAATAGACTATGATTCCCTGGTTATCATGCTGCATTTACTGTTCCTGTGCTGTGTTATGGTGTCATTGTTATGCGTTTGCGCATAGGAACAACTTAGCTTGGGATGTTTGAAGTAGTTTCCGCCTCGCGAGGTGCCTGCTTCAGGCCTCGCCGGGCGCCTCAAGAGCTGCAAAAAATATGTTGGGAGAATCATTTCGTAACCTTGGTTGCGAGGGTTGCCGGCCATGGCCTGGCACTTTGTGTCGCGATGCCCGAGGGGCACGGACTGGGAGGGTGCTCCCGCTGCGGACTCAAACAAGAGTGCCTCGTGAAAATTAGGAGAGGAAGGACTCACGAGGGCATCCGCACAGCACCCTTGCGAGGTTTGTGAGAGAGAGAGAACGAGTCAGACAAAAAGCTAAAAACAGAGAACGAGTGCAGAAGAGGACGGACAGAACCGGCAAAGAACACTAGAAGCAACTTTAATAAAGGTTCAAACAAGGAAGACCGAGCCAACTGCGGAAAGCAAATGAAAAGCCACGTCCGGCACCTAGTCTAGTCTTCGGAGTCTTCTCACTAGCGCGGAGCTAAGTGCTGCCACTGGGCGTGGGCAGGAGCCCCCGAGGCCCAAGGCGGCACTCCGGAGACTCCAGAGCATGTACAGCCCCACTCATTATTACGTGAGAGTGTCACGGGCGGCGAGCTTCACAGGCACTGGGCCTTCTTCACGGGCACTGGGCCTTTCTTCGGGCGGCGAGCTTCACAGGCACCGGGCCTTCTTCACAGGCACCGGGCCTTTCTTCGGGCGGCGAGCTTCACAGGCATCGGGCCTTCTTCACAGGCACCGGGCCTTTCTTCGGGCGGCGAGCTTCACAGGCACTGGGCCTTTCTTCAGGGGTAAAACTTCCGGAGGTGCTGGATGTTCCAGGCGTTCGGGATGGGCACCCCATCCTGAGTCTCCAGGCGCGCGGCGCCAGGCCTGGAGACATGGACGACCCTGAACGGGCCCTCCCACATGGGTGAAAGCTTGTGCAGTCCTTCCCTGGAAGCACCTGCCTGAGTACGAGGTCACCTACCTCGAGCGTCCTGGGGAAGATGTTGCGATAGTGATACCGCCGCAGCGCCTGCTGGTATCTTGCCGCCCGTAGCGTGGATTCACGGCGGCGTTCCTCCCCCAGCACGAGGTCCATCGCCCGCATGGCGTCCTGTCGCACCTCATCAAACGCTAGGACTCGCACGGAGCGACGCCTGACCTTGTGAGGGAGAACCGCTTCTGCTCCATAGACAAGGAAGAATGGGGTCTCGCCAGTTGGCTTGGTGGCGGTAGTGCGGATGGACCACAGCACGGACTGGAGCTCGTCGTACCAACCCCTGCCGTTGGCCTCCAGCTTCTTCTTGAAGGTCCTGGTCTTGAGGCCCCTCAGGACCTCTGCGTTGGCGCATTCGGCCTAGCCGTTACTCCGGGGATGCGCCACCGACGCGTAGCATATCTGCGTTCCAAGGTTAGCACAATATGTTTTGAAGAGATTGCTGGTGAACTGCGAACCATTGTTGGTGATGATGCGGTTAGGGACCCCAAACCGGCTCACGAGGCCCTTGATGAACTTGACCGCATAACCGGCTAGGATGGTGCGTACGGCTTCCACCTCTGCCCACTTGGTGAACTTGTCAATGGTGACGTAGAGGTAGCGGTAGCCCCCAGGCGCTCGAGGAAACGGGCCCAAGATATCCAGCCCCCAGACCGCGAACGGCCACGAGAGCGGGATGGTCTGCAGGCCCTGAGCTGGCTGATGGATCTGCTTGGCATGGAATTGACAGGCTTCACAGGACTTCACCAGCTCGGTCACGTCATTGAGTGTCGTAGGCCAGTAGAACCCACTGCAGAACGCCTTGCCGACGAGGGTCCATGATGATGAGTGGTGTCCGCAGTCTCCACCATGTATGTCGGCCAGCAGCTCCTTCCCCTGTTCCCCGGAGATGCAACATAGGGAAACGTCATTTGGCTGCTTCCGGTATAACTCACCGTCTTGGATGCAGTAGGCCGTGGCCTACCGGGCCATGCATTCCGCGTCCTCCTCTTTCTCTGGCAACGTCCCTTGCATCAGGTAGTCCTTGAATTCCATGGTCCAGCATCCCTCCTGAGGCTCCATCGCCAAGAGTAAGTGCACTCCCGAGGTCGGGCCACAGGCCGGGGCTCCTATGGCATGCGGCTGAGGGAGTTATTCCCGAGGTTGTGCTGTGCTTGAGAGTGATGGTGCCGACAACGACTTGAAGAGTCGCTCCTCGAAAACGCCAGGTTCCTAAAGCAGTCGCCTGTACACCCTCTTGCCGATGTCATCAGCCTATTGGTTGGTGCCGCGGGGCACATGCTGCAACTCCAGCCCCCAGAACTGCTTCTCCATCTTGCGTACTTCCGCAAGTATGCCTCCATGTGCTCGTCCTTCGGCTCGTACACCTTGTTGGAGAAGTTGACGAGGAGTTGTGAATCGCCCTTGATGATGAGGCGCTTCACTCCCAGTGCCGCTGCAGCTTTCAGGCCTGCTATGAGGCCCTCATATTCTGCTATGTTGTTGGAGACCTTCTCGCCCTACAGGAAACAGAGTTGTACAGCGTAATGGAGCTTGTCCTAAGTGGGGGATATAAGCACTGCACCAGCCCCGCGCCCTGCCGCGAGAATGCTCCATCGAAGTACATGACCCAGCCATCTGTTGCCTCACTTCCCGAGGAGAGAGACCGATCCTCGCCAGCCTTGAGCCCCGGCACTTCTGTCCATTCTGCCACAATATCAGCAAGCGCGGCTCCCTTGATGACCCTGGTTGTGCTGAACTCCAACTGAAATGCCTACAGCTCGATGTTCCACTCGGCGACCCTTCCAGCGGAGTTGGGGCTCCTGAGTACCCTTTCCAATGGGTAGGCCGAGACGACCTTGATGGGGTGACCTTGAAAGTCATGTTGCAGCTTACTCGAGGCCACCAAGAGCGCAAGTAAGAGCTTCTGGCATGGGGTATCGTGCCCTTGCATCCCACAACACCGTCCTAACGAAGTACACTGGATGCTCGACGAGGGTGGGTGTGCTGACGAGGCTTGTGTCCTCCGGAGGTTGAGACGCTTCCTGAGACGATGGAGCCCCCAGCGCACGGTTGCTTGGTGTGGCCTCTTCAGTCCTAGGGGCGTCTTCCTGCTGAGGTTACTCTCCGGCTTCCGTGGTTGTGGCCCTCGCGAGGCCTTCCTGGTCTTGTGTCGCCATGGCCGAGGCCGTGGACGGTCGTGACATGGCCTTAGCTTGGCGTTCCTCCCGAACTGCCACCAGGGCTGCGCTGGCAGAGTAGGGAGTGGTGGCAAGGTAGAGCACCAGGGACTCGAGAGGGCGCGGTGCCACCATCACCAGAGGGCTGGTCATATATTTCTTGAGGCCTTGAAACGGTTGGTCGGCCTCCTGTGTCCACTCAAACGGGCCTTTCTTCTTCATCAGCTTAAAGAACGGCAGGGCACGCTCCCCTAGCTTGGAGACGAAGCGTCCTAACGCAGTCACGCGACTGGCGAGCTTCTGCATTTCTCTGAGGGTTTGCAGTGGACTCATGTCTTCGATTGCCTTGACCTTCTCCGGGTTAGTCTCAATCCCCCTGTGGGACACGAGGAAGCCAAGTAGCTTGCCGGAAGGGACGCCAAACACGCACTTCTCCTGGTTGAGTCACAGGTCCACCTGGCGGAGGCTCGCGAAGGTTTCCTCCAAATCCTGGATCAAGGTCCTTGCCTCCCGAGATTTCACCACAATGTCGTTGATGTGAGCCTCGGCGTTTTTCCCGAGCTGCCGGCCTAAGGTGATGTGCATTAGCTGCTGGAAGGTCGCGCCCGTGTTGTGCAACCCGAACTGTATGCAAGTGTAGCAGCACACTCCACATGGGGTCAGGAAGGCTGTCTTCTCCACGTCTTCCACCGCCATCTTGATTTGGTGATAACCCGAAAATGCATCCAGGAAACACAGCAGGTCGCACTCGGCAGTGGAGTCGACAATATAGTCAATGCGGGGGAGTGGGAACGGATCTTGTGGGCAGGCCTTGTTGAGGTTGGTAAAGTCGACGCCCATGCGCTCCTTTGCTCTCTTCTTCGGCATGATAACGGGGTTTGCCGGCCATTCGGGGTAACGAACCTCACGAATAACACCTGCTACCTCTAGCTTGCGGGTTTTTGGACGATGAAGGCCTCCTTCTCGGTGGACTGCCGCCTCGCTTTCTTCTTCACGGGGCGTACATTGGGGCACACATTCAGGTGATTCTCAATCACCTCCCTTGGGACCCCTGCCAGCTGCTTGGATTCTCACGCGAACACCTCCTTGTTCGAGCGCAAGAACCTCACCAACGCCTCCACTTGGTCGGGGTCAAAGTTGGCACCTATGGTGAAGGTGGCTCCTGAGGACCCGTCCTCCTCAACTTGCACCTGCTTGGTCTCTACCTTGTCTTGAGTGAACAACTTTTTCTTCTTGGTCGGTGTAGCCCCCTTGGCCTTGGAGGTGTCCGTGCTGGCAGGCTACGCCACCGCGGCGGTCTTGAGGGCGAGCTTGAGCGCCATCAGGGCCTCCTTGGTATCTCTAGCTACGGTGAGGATGCCGCTGCTCCCGGGCATCTTCATGAGGTTGTAGGCCGAATGGGTTGCTGCCATGAACTGAGCCAAGGCAGGGTATCCGAGGATGGCATTGTACGGGAGGCTGATGTGGGCGATGTCGAAGTCGACCAGCTCCGAGACGTAGTTGTCGTGGGTGCCGAAGGTCACAAGAAGGTGGATCTGCCCTAGGGAGATGGAGGAACCGCCTCCGACGCCCGAGAAGGGCTTGCTGGGTCGGAGCCATTCCAGCGGTACATGGAGGAGGCTGAAGGCCTCCACCGAGAGCATGTTGAGGCCGGCGCCGCCGTCGATGAGGGTTTTGGTGACGGCCACCTAGCAGATGGTGGGCGTGTAGAGCATCAGGTGCGCGCCCGAGCAGGCGGAGTTGACGGGGTCATCGTCTGAGTTGAAGGCCAGGTTGGCCTTGGGTGCCACCCAACCCGGGGGAGCTCCTTGCCACGCGAGGGCGGCGCCGATCTGGCGAAAGAACGGCTTTGCGTGGCGGTCTGAGGGTGGCACCTGCGAGCCGCCTATGAGAGCTGCAACGACCGGGAGCGCCGGTGCCGCGTAGTGGACGAGGAACAGGTTGCGCAGTTCCTCCCAGGAGGCCATAGAAGATGTCAGTAGGTTGAGCAGCCAAGCGCGCGGGATGCCAGTGAGGGCCATGGGAAGCCAGTTGGCCATGACCTTTTCGTCGCCTCCGGCCTTGAGGACGGCCTCCTCGTATGCCAGCAGGAAAGCCAGCGGGTCCGCCACACAGTCGTAGCACGGTGGCATCTCTGGCTTGAACTTGTGCGGCCACTGCACCTGCCGCAAGATGGGGGCCAAGGCTCAGAGCCCCCTGTCCCCGGTGCTGGCGCCAGCCGCCGGAGCCGGAGGCGCGATGCCCTCCATGAGGGCGGAGCATGGTGTTGGTGGAGAGCGGGTTGACGGAGGGAAGAGCTCTGGCGCACCCCTACCTGGCGTGCCAAATGTCGGATATCGGGTTCCAGCAAAACACTTAAGGTTCGAACACTAGGGTGCGCACGAAGATCTCCTCCTACCAAATCTTGCTCTCAGCCTCGCCGTGATCCCTAAGCTAGATCGATGAACTCAATGCACAAGAGACACAATATTTATACAGGTTCAGGCCACCGTTGTGGTGTAATACCCTACTCCTGTGTGTTGTGGTGGATTGCCTCTTGGGCTGATGATGAATAGTACAGAGGAAGAACAGCCTCGTGAAGAGAGGTGTTCTTGAGCTGGTGTGGTGTGCTGCTTCGGAAGGATTCCCTCCCCTTCTACGGTGGTGGCTAGCCCTATTTATAGAGGCCCTGGTCCTCTTCCCAAATATTGAGCGGGAAGGGATCCAACAACGGCCATTTTGAAAGGGGACAGCAAGTACAAGCTATCTTGACCAAAGGTGGTCTTCGCCTGCCAAAGGTGTTGGTGATGACATCGTCTTGGGCTCCACGGTGACCTCCATCCTGCCGTTCTGTTGGTCTTGGTCTTGTTGCACCGATATGGAAACCTTTGCCTGATGTCTCGGTACTCCGCGCCTGCGCTTGCCTCCTTTGCACCAAAGAGGAAATGAGGACACTGCGTGGGCTGGCGCCCGCCTGGTCTTCATCGTCATGGCTTATGTCATGGGAACCTCGCGAGGTACCCCTTGCCTTGATCTCTCCGCCTCCTCGTGAGCCTGCCTGGCGAGGCCACTCCTGAGGAGGCCTTGTGTCGTCCGACCCGCGATGCTTGGCCCCTCACGAGGGTATTGAGTGTTGGTTGATGAAGATGGGCCGTACTGGGCCACTGGTTGAGCCACGCTGCAGGCCGCAGGCATGCAAGTCTGGGGACCCCCATTCCTAGAACGCCAACAGGCGCCGTGGCCGTGGTGTGGCTTGAGGCCCTTGCAGCTGCCCGCACCTGCCGCGGAGTAAGTGCGGGCGGTGGGGGACCGCGCCGCCCTCGCCCCGCAGTGTTCTGCGGTGCGCGAGCTGCTTGGGGCGCAGGGTTGAGGTCTTCTTGGGCAGGTGGCATGGCACGGTCTGGCCAGGTCGCCCAGCGGTCGGCATTGGTCATCGGATCTCCAGACATGGATGCGACGAGGCGACGGGACGCAGATCAGCGGAAAGAAGACTCCGGTGCACCCCTACCTGGCGCGCCAAATGTCGCATATCAGGTTCCGGCAAAACCCTTGAGGTTTGAACACTATGGTGTGCGCGAAGATTTCCTCCTACCGAAACACGAACTCAACCTCGCCACGATCTTTAGGCTAACATTATGAACTCACGGCACAAGAGACACAAGATTTATACAGGTTTGGGCCACCGTTGTGGTGTAATACCCTACTCCTATGTGTGGTGGTGGATTGCCTCTTGGGCTGATGTTGAACAGTACAAGGGAAGAACATCCTCATGAGGAGGGGTGTTCTTGAGTTGGTGAGGTATTCTGCTTGGGAAGGATTCGATCCGTCCTACTGTGGTGGCTAGCCCTATTTATAGAGGCCCTAGTCCTCTTCCCAAATATTGAGCGGGAAGGGATCCAACAACGACCATTTTGAAAGGGGATAGCTAGTACAAGCTATCCTGACTAAAGGTGGTCTTCACCTGTCAAAGACGTTGGTGATGACGCCGTCTTCGGCTCCATGGTGACCTCCGTCTTGCAGTCCTGCTGGTCTTGGTCTTGTTGCACCGATATGGAAACCTTTTCCTGATGCCTCGGTACTCCGCGCATGCACTTGCCCCCTTAGCACCAAAGAAGAAACGAGGACACTACGCGGGCTGGCACCCGCCTGGCCTTGGTCGTCATGCCTTGCGTCATGGGAACCTCGCGAGGTACCCCTTGCATTGATCTCTCCGCCTCCTCGTGAGCCTACCTGGTGAGGCTGCTCCTAATGAGGCCTTGCGTCGTCCGCCCCGCGAGGCTTGGCCCCTCGCGAGGGTCTTGAGTGTTGGTTGATGAAGATGGGCTGTACTGGGACACTGGTTGAGCCATGCCGCAGGCTGCAGATAGGCAAGTCTGGGGACCCCCGTTCCCAGAACACCGACAGAAGGACCAACATCTGAAGTTCTCTTCATGGTGTCGAGTGAAATTTGAAGAGGAGAGCGAGTAGTTACTTTATCAAGCACTAAAGCTTTATCAGACACTGAGGACTGAGGAGGATGGTCTTTGGGAGTCGGTTGAGGTTCAGTGGGAGGAACTGATTCATTTGTTTCAACAGGAACTGGAGAGTCTTGGTGCTCAGACTTGGGAATTTCACCTTCTTCTGATACATTTTTCCGAGAAGGATTTGCTTTATGAACAGGAGAGGCCATAGGCACTGGTTCAGTTGGACTTGGCGACGAAGGAGCATCGAAAACCGGTTCATGAACTTGTGAGGGAATTGCTAGCTCTGGAGAGTGTTCCTTCTATGGCACAACATCTGGAGACTTTTCTTTCGTAGGAGGAGGAGGAGCATTCCTTGTTGCAATTTTCTTCTTCTTCTTTTGCTTCTGTCGAGCAGATTGATCAATATGCCCTTTGATGAGATCATTGTAACTAGTGGCTTGGACTTGATGATCGAGGAAAATTTTGCGAACAATTTGATCAAAATCGGAATGAAACCCTAATATTCTATGCCGAAGGATAGTCAAAGCCTTATTGACATCCACCTAGGGTTCTTCAAGTTGCTTGATGACAAACTTGGATTTTGTAGCTTTCATACGGTTGTCAATCTCCTTGAGCAGGGCAGTGAGGTCATTGATCTCAACAGAATCGACTCTCATGTCTTGAACAAGAACAGAGGCTTGATTAATCACTTCAGAGGGAATGGGCAAAGATGCCACTTCTCCATCAAACATGTTCTCCACGAATCTGTCAAGCTGCTCCATAATGAATACTTGATTGAAGTAATGTGTTGCATCAGTGTCATTGTTGGTCTGTGCAATAGGAGCAGTCTGAACTAGACTTCTCTTGGTCGGAGGCATAGACGCGAATGGTTGAGTCAAGTTTGGAGCAAATTGAGCAGACTTTTCTTTCACAGTATTTTCTTGCGGATCACTTTGCTCGACAAAGGGAGTCGTTGTTTTCTTCACCTTTTGCTTCGGGATCTTCTCTCCTGCTTAGTTGTGCCTATTGAGGCAGCAACTACCAAATCATGCAAATCTATTGCATCAGGGTGAGGGGTCATTCATTGTGACAGAGGTAGGAGGCGTTTTTCTCTTTAGAGTATTCTTCTTCGGAGGTGCTATTGGATTGCACTCGCTCGAAGATCAGGCAATATGGTGGAAGTAGTGACGTTCACTTGCTCGGAAAGAGTTGCATCAATTTATTCTCTTGTGAGTGGAGGATCATCTTGATTGGAGGAATCACTTGCAGCGTCACACTCAACTGGTTTAGCTGGCCTTCTCTTTGGCATGCTCTTTTTCCTCAAAGTAGCAGAGCTAGGATCATGCTTGAGCTTAGAATGGCGTTCTAAGTTTCCTTCAGCCTTTTTATTTTCGACGTCTGATTAGATAAGATGACGATTTTCTTCTTCTTTGGCTCTTTCCTTTTCAGCCTTCTTGGTTCTCTTTTCAGCATTCTTCAGGCGCTTGTCCAACTCATCAGCATAAGATTCGGGAGTCTTGAGAGACGACTCATGTGCATACGGTAGAGGTGGAGGTCTTTCCTGGGGACCACTTGCACAGACAAGGCCAATTTCACGACAGTCACCCCACAGGGCATGGAATGCAAAGTTCTTGGCGAATCGAGGATGAACCATTTTATAGTGGAACCACTTGCGCACCCGGTGGCGTCGAATCCACTTTCGTCTCTATGATGAAGCTTCTCCTCGAACCGTATTGTAGTTGTAATGAGAGATATACTGAGCTGAATTTTTGAAAGGTTGCCTGCCACCCTTCTTTTTCTTCGGTGCATCTACTTCTTGCTTGTTTTCATTCGGTTCAGATATCTTTCTTTTGCTGGATGATGGGCCTGGCCCTTGGCATTTGGAGCTTTGGATTCATCAGTTGTTCCCATGAAAACCTCTTCCTCATCGACCATACTATGTGGTCTAGCAGAATCCTCAACAGACTGCATATACCTGTGAATGAGAGTAGATACAAGGGGAAATGGGACATGGTTACAAATGCTCACAACGAATATTTTTTTCGAACAAAAACATTTTGAAGAAGAATTAGATGCAGACTTTGAGAGATGTTTTGAATGAATGAAAAGTGTAGAGCGAGCTAGTAGGTATGAAGAGTATACTAGACAATGTGCTAGGCATTTCAGTCGAGTGAAACATAACACAAACCCTAGATTTGAGGATATACAGATGCAAGGGATAACTACAAACCACATCCACACTAGTAAGGGTAAAAACCTCGATCGAGTATATGCGGTAAAATCGGAAGAAAATAACCGCGGACAAACTCGAATCGTGAAGAATGGAGGTCCGAGTTCGAACCACACATACCCTAGCTTTGGTGACGTGCGATAGCTATGGCGGCGCAGGGAAGAAGATCTCCAGCGGGGGCATGGAAAGACTTCGGTGACCACTTTCCGGTAGTGAAGCAGCAAAGGGGTCGCCGGCGTCAAGCTCAAGGTGGAGCGCTGCAGTGAGGGTTTAAGCGGAGAGTAGGCGAGGGGAAAGAAAGTGAACTGGAAGAAAGGAGAGTTGAGGGAGTCCTGGACTAGGGGGTGTCCGGACAGCCGGACTATCATCGTCCGCCGGACTCCAAGACTACGAAGATACAAGATTGAAGACTCCGTCCCGTGTCCGGATGGGACTTTCCTTGGCGTGGAAGGCAAGCTTGGCAATACGGATATGTAGATCTCCTACCATTGTAACCGACTCTGTGTAACCCTAGCCTCCTCCGGTGTCTATATAAACCGGAGGGCTTTAGTCCGTAGGACACAACATACATTACAACAATCATACCATAGGCTAGCTTTAGGGTTTAGCCTCCTTGATCTCGTGGTAGATCCACTCTTGTACTACCCATATCATCAATATTAATCAAGCAGGACGTAGGGTTTTACCTCCATCGAGAGGGCCTGAACCTGGGTAAAACATCGTGTCCCTCGTCTCCTGTTACCATCCGCCTAGACGCACAGTTCGGGACCCCCTACCCGAGATCCGCCGGTTTTGACACCGACATTGGTGCTTTCATTGAGAGTTCCTCTATGTCGTCACCGATATGCTCGATGGAGTCTTCAACCAACAACGCTGTCCAGGGTGAGACTTTTCTCCCCGGACAGATCTTCGTATTCGGCGGCTTGGCATTGCAGGCTAATTCGCTTGGCCATCTGGAGCAGACCGAAAGCTACGCCCCTGGCCGTCAGGTCAGATTCGGAAGTCTAAACTTCACGGCCGACGCCCGCGGAGACTTGATCTTCGACGGGCTCGAGCCACAGCCAAGCGTGCCGCACTGTTACGATGGGCATGATCTAGCTCTGCCGCCGAACAGTGCCTTGGTGGCCACACACGAATCCGCTTCGTCCTTTAGTCCAGAGCCGATCGCCCAGATTAAGGATCGGTGGATGGACACCACCTCGGGGGCTTCAACTTCCACGACGATGGAGCCGAACGCTAATCTTGTCCCCCATGAAACTCGTGATTCCGAGGTGCCGGACTCCTTGCCGGACTCCAGACCTCCCACGCCCCTACCAATCGAATCGGATTGGGCGCCGGTTATGGAATTCACCGCCGCGGACATCTTCCAACACTCGCCCTTTGGCGACATCCTAAATTCGCTAAAGCATCTCTCGTTATCGGGAGATTCCTGGCCGGACTATGTCCAGGATGGTTGGGATACGGACGACGAAGAAATTCAGAGCCCACCCACCACCCACTTTGTAGCCACTGTCGACGATCTAACCGACATGCTAGACTACGACTCCGAAGACATCGACGCTATGGACGACGATGCCGGAGACGAACAGGAACCAACGCCTACAGGGCACTGGAAGACCACCTCATCATACGACATATACATGGTGGACACCCCAAAAGACGGGGACGGCGAAGAAACAGCGGAGGCAGATTCTTTAAAGAAACAGCCCAAGCGCCAGTGCCAGTGGCGCCGCTCTAAATCCCGCCACAGCAAGAATGGAGATTCCGGCACAGGAGATAATAATACCCCAGAAAGCGCCAAAGATAACCCCCTCCAGCAAGACTCAGCGCAGGAGCATGCAGAAGCAAGCCCTCACGAGAGGGCGGCAGACGAAGAGGTTGAGGATTATAACTATATGCCTCCCTCCGAAGACGAAGCAAGCCTCAACGATGACGAATTTGTCGTGCCCGAGGATCCCATCGAACAAGAGTGTTTCAAGCGCAGGCTTATCGCCACAGCAAACAGCCTAAACAAAAAGCAGCAGCAGCTTCAAGCTGATCAGGACCTGCTGGCCGATCAATGGACCGAGGTCCTCGCGGCCGAAGAGTATAAACTCGAACGCCCCTCCAAAAGCTACCCAAGACGCAAGCTGCTCCCCCGATTAGAGGAGGAAGCATACATACCTCCATCACCAGCGCACGATACGGCTGACCGACCACCCCGTGGTCGTGACAGAGAGGCATCCAGGCCCCCAACCAAGACCGTACCCCGGCATCGCTCCAAAAGTACGAAGCCAAGAGGGAACACGCCGGACTTGCGAGATATATTGGAGGACAAAGCAAGGCAATCCAGATCCATCTACGGATCACGTGGGCGCCCCCCGACCCATGACGAATACCGTCGCGCCGGATACAATAACCCCGGCCGGGCCGAAAACAGCAGACAATGCTCTCTCGAGCTGCGTCGTGATATTGCTCAATACAGAGGCGCCGCACACCTGCTATGCTTCACTGACGAAGTAATGGATCATCAAATCCCTGAAGGGTTCAAACCCGTAAACATTGCGTCCTACGATGGCACAACAGACCCCGCGGTTTGGATCGAAGATTATCTTCTCCACATCCATATGGCCCGCGGCGACGATCTCCATGCCATCAAGTATCTCCCACTCAAGCTTGAAGGACCAGCTCGGCATTGGCTCAACAGCTTGCCCGCAGAGTCAATTGGGTGTTGGGAAGACCTGGAAGCCGCATTCCTCGACAACTTCCAGGGCACGTATGTGCGACCACCAGACGCCGATGACCTAAGCCACATCATTCAGCAGCCAGACGAATCGGCCAGACAATTCTGGACACGGTTCTTGACAAAGAAAAACCAAATCGTAGACTGTCCGGATGCAGAGGCCCTTGCAGCCTTCAAACATAACATCCGTGACGAATGGCTAGCCCGGCACCTGGGACAGGAAAAGCCGAAATCCATGGCAGCCCTCACATCATTAATGACCCGCTTGTGCGCGGGAGAGGATAGCTAGCTAGCTCGCAGCAACAATCTCCGTAAAAATTCTGGCAGTCCGGATACTAAGGACAACAACGGCAGGTCACGTCGAAATAAAAACAAACGCCGCATTAACGGCGACGATAAGGAGGATACGGCAGTCAATGCCGGATTCCGAGGCTCTAAACCCGGTCAATGGAAGAAGCCATTCAAAAGAACCACTCCGGGTCCGTCCAATTTGGACCGAATACTCGACCGCTTATGCCAGATACATGGCACCCCTGAAAAGCCAGCTAATCACACCAATAGAGATTGTTGGGTGTTCAAGCAGGCAGGTAAGTTAATTGCCGAAAACAATGACAAGGGGCTAAACAGCGACGACGAGGAAGAGACCCGACCGCCGAACAATAGAGGACAGAAGGGTTTCCCCCCACAAGTGCGGACGGTGAACATGATTTATGCAACCCATATACCCAAGAGGGAGAGGAAGCGCGCACTAAGGGACGTCTATGCGATGGAGCCAGTCGCCCCGAAGTTCAATCCATGGTCCTCTTGTCCGATCACTTTCGATCGAAGAGACCATCCGACTAGCATACGCCATGGCGGATTCGCCGCATTGGTTCTAGACCCAATCGTCGATGGATTTCATCTCAAGAGAGTCCTGATGGACGGCGGTAGTAGCCTGAACCTGCTTTATCAGGATACAGTGCGCAAGATGGGCATAGACCCCTCAAGGATTAAACCTACAAAGACAACCTTTAAAGGTGTCATACCAGGTGTGGAAGCCAATTGTACGGGCTCAGTCACATTGGAAGTGGTCTTCGGATCCCCGGATAATTTCCGGAGCGAAGAGTTAATCTTCGACATAGTCCCATTTCGCAGTGGCTATCACGCTCTGCTTGGACGAACCGCGTTTGCAAAGTTCAACACGGTGCCGCATTACGCATACCTAAAGCTCAAGATGCCAGGCCCTCGCGGAGTCATCACGGTCAACGGGAATACGGAACGCTCCCTCCGAACGGAGGAACACATAGCGGCTCTCGCGGCAGAAGTACAGAGCAGCCTTTTAAGGCAATTCTCGAGTCCGGCCGTTAAACGGCCGGATACAGCAAAACGCACCCGAAGCAATACCAACCAAGACCACCTGACGCGATCAGAGCACGCGTAGCAATGCGGCCCCAACCCCCGCCCTCGCATGATTGCAAGAACAACCCTCCGCGTACATCATTACGCCTTGGAGATACCATGGGCGCAAGGGAAGGGACACGATCACAATGGACCCAGAGTGCGGCTCGACCGCACCAGGGGCTCGCAAGTGTGCCCCCCTCTTTTTTATTCTTATTTTCCTTCTTTATGTACACAGGACTCCATTAACCAGAGGCCCTGTCCGGCGGTGAACCTGTCGAACTCATGATGAAACAGTCAGGGAAGAACGAAGGCTGCGACGAACACTCAGGTGGTCTCAATTACGAGCATTAAATTCGATTATATACACGAAGTCCGCAGCTCACCCCTGGAGGGGGACATGTTTAATTAGTCCAAATCCCTTTCTTACAGCACTATTTGTATCAGTCCCCACTCATAGCAGACTTTCTTTAATAAATAATGCAGCACTTTTCGACGGCAATTGAATTACTTTTAATATACATATGTCCATTACATGATATCTTGCATCCGTACATTTTGGTACGACCTAACACACCAGGGGCTTATGTTCCCCACATTATGGTGTGATAAGTCCGAACACTTTCATAAGTGCGGCACCCCGAACTTATAGCATTATATGAATCGGCTCCGAATCATGTCTTGGTTCAATAGTTGGGTTTGCCCGGCTCCCACGTTTTGGTGCCTTACATTCCGTTCTGTCGGCTAAGGTGGCACTGGGAGAACCACTGCGATTGCGGCCCGGTTGAGCCGGGCGAGCGCCTCAGTGGAGAAAGCTAAAACTGACCGGCATGATAAGGCGAGAGACTGGTCGCTGTTCGAGAGGTCTTTTCGGGTCCTTAAAGACTCACGCCGCTTCGAGCGATTTCCGGACAATGTCCGGCGAAGGCGTGGATAGCGCCCCAGATTTGGTCTTCCGAATACCAGGGGCTTCGCCGGAATTTAAAATTATAGAATTCTATGGCTAAGTGAGAGTGTTCAAGCATTATAAGTCCGGTTGCCTTGTTCATTGTGTTGAGCGCCTCCCTAGATGGACCCAAAAATGGGAACAAGAGTGCTCAAGTTTATCCCGAACACCCCAGCACTCGTGGCTCGGGGGCTGAAGCCAACGACTTTCCATCTCTCAGATTTTATAAACGGCCGCACAGAAGGTAATATTTTAAATTAAACAAGTGTTGCTTAATGCGCACATGAACAAAGTTTCAGCGCACAGGATAATACATAGCGAGTTTACTCAAAGAATACATTTCTGGGGCACTCATCCGCAATATCGCGGGCTCCCTTCAGGATAGTTTTATAATACATTTCGGGCGTGCGATACTCCTTGCCCAGTGGCGGTGGGTCCGTGAGAAGCTTCTCCGCATCCAACCTGCCCCAATGCACCTTTGTGCGGGCAAGGGCCCGACGAGCACCTTCAATACAGGCGGAGCGCTTGATGACCTCCACCCAGGGGCACGCATCCACCAGCCGCCGCACGAGGCCGAAGTAGCTCCCAGGCATGGCCTGTCCAGGCCACAGCCGGACTATAAGGCCCTTCATGGCCTCCTCAGCTACCTTGTGGAGTTCGGCCAGCTGCTTCAGCTGGTTGCTTGGGGGCACCGGATGTCCGGCCTCAGCGTACTGAGACCAGAAGACCTTCTCCGTCGAGCTCCCCTCCTCGCCACGATAGAATGTGGCGGCATTGGACGCACTACGCGGCAGATCTGCAAACTCCCCTGGAGAGCTCCGAATGCGGGTAAGTGTCAGGTATTTTACATTAACATGCTTGCTTTGCATGAAAAATGCCTTACCCGCCGCTATCTTCTTTACATCTTCAACCTCCTGAAGGGCCTTACGGGCCTCGGCCTTGGAGGACTTGGCACTTTCGAGAGCCGAGGCAAGCTCGGACTCTCGAGTCTTGGAGTCACGCTCCAAACTCTCATGCTTCTCCATGAGAGCCTGGAGCTCTTGTCGTACTTCCGCCACCCGTGCCTCCTGCTTTTCTCGCTCTGCCCGTTCCGCGGCCGCACTGCGTTCGGCCACGGACACAGCCTCCTTCAGGGCTGCCACCTCGTTCGTGGCCCCTACAATACCCATATTATCCTTGTTAATTTTATTGCAACCAAAATCCTTTTCTGTTAGGTAACTATTCAAAGTGGTGTTACTCACTTTCTTTGTCCTCGAGCTGCTTCTTGGCATGGCCGAGCTCTTGCTCGGACCGCTCGAGATCCTGCTTTAACACATCGACCTCCGCAGTCAGTGCGGCAGAGGTCAGCAGCGCAGCCTGCAAACCCATATTAACATATTTTAAGCAACCCTGCGTATATCTTGTTAGATCCTCAGTCCGGCTTTTCTTTCCGAACACCGAACTGAGCATCAGGGGCTACTGTCTATGCGGTATTACATTACATAACTTTAACTTCTTACCTCAAAGCCTGTTAGAAGGCTGCTGCAGGCTTAGATCAGCCCGCTCTTGGCAAGCTGAACCTTCTGAATCACCACACTCATGATAGTGTGGTGTTCTTCCTCGATGGAAGCGCCTTT
The DNA here is from genome assembly GCF_018294505.1 of Triticum aestivum. Lineage (NCBI taxonomy): Eukaryota > Viridiplantae > Streptophyta > Magnoliopsida > Poales > Poaceae > Triticum > Triticum aestivum. The sequence continues at coordinate 254,278,924 of NC_057810.1, forward strand.
AAGCGCTTCCAACAAGTTATCCGGCGCCTCCGGATGGACGGAGGTCGCCGGTGTCACGGTCTTGCCCTTCTTTCGAAGGGGCCGCCTGCCGGACTCTGGAACCACTGTGGGTTCCGATGTAGAGTCCGGCGCAAAGTCCGGGAGGCTGCCTGACGGCGCCTCCGGAGCCTCCTCCTGATGGGTCCCTCTCTGGGATCCCACCTCGGCGTCCTCATCGGCGCGGGGGGTGGAGGCAGTCGGAAGTGAATCCACATCCGACGGGGCCAACGACCCGCTCGATGAAGCGGGGAGATCATCATCGGCCGGACTGCAGACAGTATGCGGCATTAGAAAGGCACTCTGTGGCACGAAAGAAATTTCAGATTATGCAGGGATCCGGATACTTACGATCTCGCTGGAGGCCTGGCCCTTGAAGGCCACTCCTCTTCGCCAACGTTGGTGTTAGCGGAGCTGTCCGGGGGAATAGTTCTCCCCCTCTTGGACCCTTCGGCCTCCCCTATTGGGGAAGCCTTCCTTTTTCTCTCTCCCTCCTCCGGGAGAGAGTCTTCTTCCTCCTCCTCGTCTTCGGGGGAGGAGTCCGCCTCTTCGTCGGACACCTGAAAACGGGTACTCTTCCGAGTACCCGTGGCCACCTTCTTGGCCTTCTTCTCCAGCACCACGTGCGGTGCCGGAACCAGCAACCCCGCTAGACGGGCGTCCACTGGGTCTTCTGGCATGGGAGCCAGGCAGATGAGCTGCTCGGCCTTCTTCATCCATTCCTGTCAAAGGAGAAGGAAGATTGAAACCCGCTTAGGGTCAAACTCTTAACAATAAGTGTCCCATAAAGGGGTTGAATCACTTACCTCATCAGCTGGATGCTACGAGCGGAATCCGCGATCTTCTGTTGCGGATGCGGGGGCTTCGGCGCCCTTAAACAGCACCCTCCATGCGCCTTCGTACATCGTGTCGAAGAGCCCACTTAGCGCCTGGTGCTGTTCCGGATTGAACTCCCACAGATTGAATGCCCGTTCTTGGCATGGGAGAATCCGGCGGATGAGCATGACTTGGACCACGTCGACGAGCCGGAGCTTATTGTTCACCAGCTTCTGGAACAGGCTCGGAGTCCCGTCAGCTCCTTCGGATTGCCCCACGACAATCCCTTCTCTTTCTAGGAGGTGAGCTGCGTGGGGATGCCAGATCTGAACTCAGGGGCCGCCGCCTACGTGGGTTCGCGTGGCTCGGTGATGTAGAACCACCCCGATTGCCACCCCTTTAACGGAGTCCACGAAGGCCCCTTCGAGCCAAAGAACGTTGGGCATCTTGCCCAACATGGCGCCTCCACATTCCGCTTGCGTGCCCATCACAACCTTCGGCTTGACGTTGAAGGTCTTGAGCCACAGGCCGAAGTGTGGCCGGATGCAGAGGAAGGCCTCACACACGACGATAAATGCCGAGATGTTGAGGATGAAGTTCGGCGCCAGATCATGGAAACCCAGGCCGTAGTAGAACATGAGCCCCCGGACAAAAGGGTGAAGTGGAAAACCCAGTCCGCGGAGGAAGTGGGGGAGGAAAACAACCCTCTCATGGGGCCTGGGGGTAGGGATGAGCTGCCCCTCGTTGGGCAGCCGATGCGCGATGTCGCCGGAAAGGTATCCGGCGCTGCGCAGCTTGGTGATGTGCTCCTCCTTAACGGTGGAGGCCAACCATTTGCCTCCCGCTCCGGACATGGTCAGAGAAGGTCGAGGCGAGATGCGCGAGCTTGGGCGTTGGAGCTTGAGTGCGCGGAGATGGATAAGCAAAGGAGGAAGAAGGCGTAGGTGAAAAGGTGAATCCTTATCCCTTATATAGGTGGACGAAGACTATGCGTCCCCCACCAGCCTGGTAAAACTCGCTTATCTCCCAAGTGCCACCATCAATGGCGCGGTTGGGTTACCCATGTCCGTATTGATGAGAATCCCAGAATAAGGGGAACACGATCTCTGCTTCGACAGGACGTGCCAAGGAAACCGCTTCGCTAAACGTGCTGAGGTGGTATAATAAACGATTCAAGTAAAGGCTTGGTAGCGGTGTGATGTCATGCCGCATAATACGCAGCAGATTGGATTTGTGTCCATTTTATTCTCTCTACGGTGGAATGTGGAATTTATTTTGCAGAGCCGGACACTATCCTGGTGTTCACGATCTTCTCTGGATTATTCAAAGGAGGAACCCGCCTTGCAATGCCGAACATTATGCGCGCCGGACTTATCGTCATTGAAGCCTGGTTCAAGGGCTACTGAGGGAGTCCTGGACTAGGGGGTGTCTGGACAGCCGGACTATCATCGTCCGCCGGACTCCAAGACTACGAAGATACAAGATTGAAGACTCCGTCCCGTGTCCGGATGGGACTTTCCTTGGCGTGGAAGGCAATCTTGGCAATACGGATATGTAGATCTCCTACCATTGTAACCGACTCTGTGTAACCCTAGCCTCCTCCGGTGTCTATATAAACCGGAGGGCTTTAGTCTGTAGGACACAACATACATTACAACAATCATACCATAGGCTAGCTTTAGGGTTTAGCCTCCTTGATCTCGTGGTAGATCCACTCTTGTACTACCCATATCATCAATATTAATCAAGCAGGACGTAGGGTTTTACCTCCATCGAGAGGGCCCGAACCTGGGTAAAACATCGTGTCCCTCGTCTCCTGTTACCACCCGCCTAGATGCACAGTTCGGGACCCCCTACCCGAGATCCGCCGGTTTTGACACCGACAAGAGTGCTGCGGTTTTTATATGCGACTGGAAATAACCGCACGCAGTGGATTTTGATCGACCGACCTCTATACAGGGACGCTTGCGATTCAACGAACAAGATGGAGTGGCAGTTGATGTATTTCACGTGGCAACCGTCATAAAAGATTATGGTCCTGACTTGGGTGGGAAACCTCAAATTGTTGACAGCTTTCGCCAAAATAGATTAAAGTTCGGACCGAATCTTAATCGTGGTCAAGGACACCAGATAAAGTTTTGTTCCACATAAAACTTGAGCATTTGTAACGGAACAACAAACTAGAAGATATAGAGCAAACACTACTGCAGGATGCTACTAACGCGACACTGCGATCAGAGACCCTTCGACGAAACTGTGTGCGATGCAATAATCGCAAATGGTGGTGTGAAAAAACCATCAAAAAAGGTGCAAAACATTTGCGATGGTGGAGACATCAAACACGGTTCAGATTTTAGTTACTTGTGCGATGCTGGGCATACAGTTGATCCAACAGAACTGTTTGCAATGAGGAAGAACAACAGAAACGGGCAGCCATATCAATGTGTGTGCGATATACGACATACAGTTCCCTCCGATGAACTGTGTGCTATTAGGGAATGCAACAAAAATGGTCAGCCAGATGAAGGTGTGTGTGATATATGGCATACAATTCACTCGTACAAGCTATTTTCGATTAGGCAAGAGAACGAAACCGGTTCATCTTAACAAGATGTGTGTGATATGCGGCATTGGCGATCAGCCAAAAGAACACAAATGATTCATGTAAACCAAATGTGTGTGATACGCAGCAAACAGCCCACTCGGATGTACTATTTGCGATGAGAAATTATAACACAGACGGTTACTATAGTAAGTTCATGTGCGATTTTGTTCATACAAAAAACTTTGAAAATTGCAAACTAGTTGCTTGCGGTGGCTAGGAGTATCGCATATGATGCATCTCCGAGTACTCATGTGTGATGATGAGTAAGTTACACATAATGAATGGCCGCAAGGGTGATATGCTGATCATGGAGTCCAAGAAGACAGTCGTTGGAAGGCCACCGACTCAGCTTTTTAGCCTATATTTTATTATAATTCTATGCATAAGTAGGTTGTGAGTGTTTTGTGCCTTGCCGCATATGGCATTTTAAATTATCCTAAATATGTAAGACAATTATTAACCTTTGCCATTGTAAATTTGCCTCAACGGCGAGAAGAGCGCGCGGGAACGCCACGGACCCACAAAAAAAATAGGGACGCCACGGCGAGCAACCACGTGGTCAACCTTCTGGCACCCTGTGGGAGACGCAGCGACGCATCCATAGGACATTATGGTGATATCATGACCATGTGTGATAGTGGGAAGACACATACACGTACATCCAAGAACAAGGGCCCACGTTTCGGGCTTCCGATGCATGGCATACGGTTGATCCAAAAGAATTGTTTGCGATGAGGCAGAACAACAGAAACGGGGCTTTGTAGGCCGATAACCATCAATAAATTTTGACCTTGTTTCTCGTCACATTGCAGATTACAATGCAATAAGTATTGCAAATCTTTTCACACAGATCAAACTAATATGTGTTCACACTTAGCACCGGGCTATAAACACTACCCACTCGAAAATTACTTCACAGTTCCTCTCCTCATCACCCACAAAACTGGTCTTTCCTGTCAAGTCGTTCCGCCATGACCAGTAGGAGGAGTGTTGGGTGGGCATATAACCAGGCAGCAAAGACCAAGGCCGCGAAAGCACTAGAGAGGTCCCGCCACGAAGCGGCAGCCACAGCAGAGATGGCGTGGCGCGTCGCGGAGCCCTTGAACGAGCTCTCACGGGCACACGAGGGCTCTCACAAGCGCCATGTCAGCGATCATGATGAGTTGGCATTGCTAAAGTCCTTGTTCGGCGATGACGACATTCTCGATGGCCTCATTAAGCAGCAGGAGCTAGTCGACACCTTGATGAAGCTGTTCGAGATCAGTGATGCCTCAGTTGACAAGGCGAGCGGCCTCGTTGAGAAAATCATGAGTGACAATGCGAATCTCTTCAAGGCGCTCGCCAAGAAGGAGGAGGAGGCCGCCAGCTGGAAGATGCTGCATGAGCAGAGTAGTGCATCGGGGATGACGCTGACAGCTGTTGTCGAGGAACTGATGGGTGACTTGAGGAAAGCTCGGAATCAACCGCGAGCAGGAGGTGGAGGAATCCATGGCTGCTTTCAAGAAAATTCATGAGGAACTGAAGAAGGAGCTGGAGGATGTCATCGCCCGGCGATCCATCGAAGAGTAGATACGGTAGCGATCCAAATCATTGTCTGTGATTTCCTTCTTCTCTTGCCCTCGTATCTTCCGGGCTTTGCCGCATGTGGCATTTAAAATTATCCGAAATATGTAAGACAATTATTATCTGCACCATTATAGATTTGTCACCGTACTATTTGTTGCCATTTTATTTGTCATCATATTATCCATTGCCCTATGTGGCAATTTAAATTAGGCCGGAATACGAGTTGAAAACATGAACAAAGCAAATGCTGCCACGGGATCACAAGAAAACACCATCTGTCCACCCCTAAAATAAACCCTCTGTCCAGGAGCTTTAATTAACCCATTAATGGAGAAGTTGTGAGTGAGGTGGGCAGCAGCTGGTGCATGGAGGTCAAAGAGCTCGTTTCCCGGTGAGCATGGGCGGCCTTGCTGCTCGCACGTGTCCCGTCGAGCCTACGAGGTGGACAAGATGCATGCATCACGTCGAGCCTACACGGCGGACTTCTCGCATGTGTCCCGTCGAGCCTGCACAACGGAGTTCTCGCGCTTGTCCCGTATAATCAAACAGCTACACGCACGCCACTGAGTATGGTTAAATTTTGGCACGGTTCATATAATACAATCGCTTGTGATATTAACGTGTCAGCTTTTTGTTTCAAAAAGGACTTCGTTGGCTACTAATGTGTGCGCCTCTTCTCAAACTGGACAATTTTTTTACCACGGCATATATGTGCCATGTCATGAAACCATGCCAAGTTTCATGTTTTTTGGGTGAGTTTTTGATTTACTAGGATTTAAGAACCAAGATTCTCAATGTTTCTGGACGACGACAAGTTTGTAATTCATTCCCATTCCTTAAATGAGACCTAAACATGAGCCTAATGACACATGTACATTTTCCCACCCATTTTGCTTCACTGGAGCATGTCCTTGTAGTTCAAATTTGAATTATGGACTACATTAAACGCATAGAAAACTTAATAAGTAATATATACAATGGCCAAACAAACCCTAAACAATTTCAAATTTTGGCACAACACACCTGTTATTCTATGTTGCCTGTAGAAAACAAAGTTCAAGGCTTGAAGAGGCAACGATTATCGTTTCGCCCACCAAAACCACGAGGGTTGCGAGAAGCTTTGGTTTGTAAGAGGCTTGTAATATAGCTTCGCCAAAATTGTACAATTATATGTACCATCTAGTGACACCCTGCCAAGTTTCAAGATTTCCTGGTGATTTTTGGATTTGCAGAGATTTAAAAACCGAGATTCGTAATGTTTGTGGCAAAGGTAGGACGGCGAGACGGTTGAATTCATTCCCATTCATTCCATGGGACCTAAACATGCACCCCAAGGACATATGTACATTTTCTCTAGCCATTTTTGTGCACTGGAGCATGTATTTGTAGTTCGGATTTGAATTATGGACATTAAATGCCTACAAAACTCAAAAGGGTCAAACGAACCCTGGATAATTTCAAAGTTCAGCGTGAATCTCCCGTTATTCCGTGTTGTGTGTAGAAGAAAATACGAGGCTAGAAGAGGGAGCGATTATCATTTGGCCGACAAGGGGACATGTTTCCCTATCGAAACCACAAGAGTTCTGCAACATGCTCCAATTTGTAAGAGGTTTGTAATAAATCTTGACCCAAATTGGCAATGTTTTTACCATGACATATATGTGCCATGACGTGACACCATGCCACCTTTGATGACTTCTTGGTGAGTTTTGGATTTATGGGGATTTAAAATCCGAGATTCCAAATGTTTGAGGACGAGCCAGGATGTGGGTAAGGTTGTAATTCGTTCCCATTCCTGGCAAGGAAGCTAAACATGCACCCAAGGACACATGTATAATTTTTCTATCCATTTTGGTGAACTGGAGCATGTATTTCTAGTTCAGATTTGAATTATTGACATTATATTCCTAGGAAACTCAATTGGTGTACAAAAAGGCCAAACAAACCCTAAATAAAGTATAAATTTCAGCATGGATATCATGTCGTTCCATGTTGCCCGTAGAAGAAAATACAAGGCGAAAAGAGGCAGTGATTATGTTTCGACAACAAGGGGAACATGTTTCCCTGTTGGAACCACGAGGCTTCTTTGAGAGAAGCTCCGGTTTGTAAGAGGTTTGCAATAAAGCTTGGCCCAAATTGGGCAATGTTTTTACCACGACATATATGTGCCATGACGTGACACCATGCCAACTTTCATGACTTTCTGCTGAGTTTTGGATTTACGGGGATTTAATAACCGAGATTCCAAATGTTTGAGGACAAGCTAGGACGCTGGTATGGTTGTAATTCGTTCCCATTCCTGGCATGGGACCTAAACATGCACCCAAGGACACATGCATGTATAATTTTTCAAGCCATTTTGGTGAACTAGAGCATGTACTTGAGGTTCAAATTTGAATTTTGGACATTAAATGCCTTGGAAACTCAATTATTGTATAAAAAGGCCAAACGAACCCTAAATAAGTTTAAATTTTATCATGGATATCCTATCATTCCATGTTGCCCATTGAAGAAAATACAAGGCAAAAAGAGGTAGTGATTATGTTTTGCCACAAGGGGAACACGTTTCCCTATCAGTACCACAAGGCTTCATTGAGAGAAGCTCCGGTTTGTAAGATGTTTGTAAAAAAGCTTGGCCCAAATTGGACAATGTTTTTACCAAGACATATATGCACCATGATGTGACACCATGCCAACTTTCATGACTTTCTGGTGAGTTTAGGATTTATGGGGATTTAAAAACTGAGATTCTAAATGTTTGAGGATGAGCCAGGATGCCGGTACGGTTGTAATTCGTTCCCATTCCTGGCATGGGACCTAAACATGCACCCAAGGACACATGTATAATTTTTCTAGCCATTTTGGTGAATTGGAGCATGTATTTGAAGTTCTGATTTGAATTATGGACATTAAACGCCTAGGAAATTCAATTAGCGTATAAAAAGGCCAAATGAACCATAAATAAGTTTAAATTTCAGCACGGATATCCTATCTTTTAATGTTGCCTATAAAAGAAAATACAAGGCAAAAAGAGGCAGTGATTATGTTTCGACAACAAGGGGAACACGTTTCCCTATCGGAACCACGAGGCTATTTTGAGAGAAGCTCTAGTTTGTAAGAGGTTTGTACTAAAGCTTGGCCCAAATTGGATAATGTTTTTACCATGACATATATGTGCAATGATGTGACACCATGCCTACTTTCATGACTTTCTGGTGAGTTTAGGTTTTACGGGGATTTAATAAACGAGATTTCAAATGTTTGAGGACGAGGCAGGACGCCAATACGGTTGTAATTCGTTCCCATTCTTGGCATGAGACCTAAACATGCACCCAAGGACACATGCATATATAATTTTTCTAGCCATTTTGGTGAACTGGAGCATGAATTTGATGTTCAGATTTGAATTATGGACATTAAATGCCTAGGAAACTCAATTAGTGTATAAAAAGGCCAAACGAAGCCTGAATAAGTTTAAATTTCAGCATGGATATCCTGTCGTTCAATGTTGCCCGTAGAAGAAAATACAAGGCGAAAAGAGGCAGTGATTATGTTTCGACAACAAGGGGAACACGTTTCCCAATCGGAACCGCGAGGATTCTTTGAAAGAAGCTCCGGTTTGTAATAAAACTTGCGCCAAAATGGACGAAAAAAAATTCCTCGACATATATGTGCCATGTTGTGACACCGTGCCAAGTTTCACGATTTTCGGGTGACTTTTGGATTTACTGGGATTTAAAAACCGAGATTCTTCTCATGAAATGTTTTCAAATAGCACACGGTTCACTAATGAAAGCCCTGTGCCTACCAAACCATGGTCGTTGCCCCCCACCCCCCTGTTGCGCGCGCAATCTGAGTCGTGCGTTCTGATTGGCTAGAACCCAAACCCACGGCTCGTATGTCTGCACCGTTGGATGCTCCCAGATCGAACGGCAACCCTCAGCCCTTTTGACAGCACATGCAGTACATGGGTAAGCATTGTGCGCATGCATCGTGCTACTCACGCTTCCTTCTCTTCTACGTTTTCTAAACAGGCTACCGTTTCCTGCCACTCCTCTCATCGGTTCCCTGCCTCTCCTCTCATCGGTTTCCCGCCTCTTCTCCCATCGGTTTCCCGCTACTAGTGTTAGTGCTCATTGAAGGCAAGGCAGCGACACATAAACCATGTAAATATCGCACACAGTTTCTAAAAGAACAAATGTGCATGATAGGAGAGAGTTGGTCCCATAGGGTGACCAGCATGAAACACTTTAAAGGCTAGGAGGCAATTCCTATCAGCAAGGTGCCGCTTCCCATCCGCTAGCCTAGTCGAATAGAACGCAGAAGTTAAGCGTTCTCTCGATGGAGTAGTCCAAGGATGGGTGACCCGGTGGGAAGTTGCATATCTCAAGATTCATATAATTGATAGGTTATTTTTTTTGCTGTAAAATCACCACAACTACGCAAGCGCGAGCAAATGGTGCTGGTACTGGCTTAACTATGTGTGATGCAAGTGTGCTGTAAAATCACCATGACTGCGCAAGCGCAAGCAAATGGTGCAGGTACTGGCTTAACCATGTGCGATGCAAGTGCGCTGTAAAATCACCACGACTGCTCAAGCTAAAGGCGGGTAAGTTTATTTAGGAATTAGGACAAATGTGTGCGATAGACCAGCTATCTAGAAATATAAAAACAAACTACCCGCCTTGAGCGTTGCAAAAATCGGTGGTTCCGCTACTTTTCCTTATTATCATACACGCATATTCTTATTGGACCGTGCACGATCTGGGCACTCCCACCCTGCATCAATTCCTTGACCCAAATTTTAGTAGCCGCCATCCTTCAACCGTCGCCCACACGCCTCCAGCGCCGACCTTATAGTAAAATTGTAGTAGCCGAGGCATTTGAACCGTCGCCCTCCCTCGCCCACCACCATCTCCACCCACCATTACTAAAATTTTCAGTAGCCGCGGCGTATCCTCAAACACCACCATCCCCCTCCTCCATAGTCCCCCACCTGCCCCCCTCCCCCCTCGAACCCTAGCTCGTGGCCGCCACCAGCGCCGCTGCCGACCCATGCCGGTCTGCCTGTTCCTCCTAGCTTAGATGATAAAGTGCAGGTTACCCAGCGATTCCTAAACCGTCGCCCCACTCCCGTGAGTTTTTATATGAGGCCTGCGGTGTCCCTCCCCGCCAGATCCACATCCCCTGCTCCAGAATGTCGCAGCCTAAGCTCAACCACGTATCCCGGGGAGCCCGACGAGCATTCGTCCAAGAAGAGGTTTATCATGGCCTATCCGGCGGATGTTGGCGAGGTGGCCACCGTTCGCCCTGACCTGTCGATCCGGAGCAACACATTGCCGCGGAAGCCGGCGAAGACGTTGACTACGTTGCCATGTTGAAGGCTTCATGTCAGCGGGCTTGCGTATTACTGTATCTTGGGAAAGCTGTCTATGACATCAAGCTTGTCGATAGCGATGGCTTCACGCGGGCCATATGTCACAGGTTACATGGTCCATCCCCAACCCCTCTGGTTCAACCGTCGTCAATCTCTTCGACAGCCCTGCAACTAATCTCCTCCGCTAAGTGGTCAAGGATTTGTGATCCGTATACGCCATTGAGCCCATTTTGTCATTTCTGAAGGACACGTTCTACGGCGGCAACTTGGGATCCTCAATTGCCAAGTCAGATCTCGTCGACCACGACCACGAGGAGGGCACCCATAAAGGTTCTTCCAAGGTGAAACAGCCCATCTGTGACATCAGAGAGCGCACTATGGGCTTGTGCTCTTCCAACTGGAAGGATCCCGTCCATGAAATGTGAGGCAACATCCTATCAACAAATCTTACCGTTTCTAGCTTGTCAACCCGTACCCTTTGTTGTTGTAGCATTTGTCGTGCGGTGCTATAACTGTGCCATGTTTAATTATTTCAGTTATGCAAAAATGTATTGTTCAATAGGGCTATGTGATGTTTAAGTGTGAATTGTCCACTTCAGTTTCACGAATGGCTATATTTGGTTGTTTATAGTGAGTAGATGTCTTGTTTATTTGTGTTTATTTGTTAGGTTGGTTGCAGTGAGAATTTTTTTAGTTATCGAGCCGATGCCTTGTTTATATGTATTTGGTTCTTAGTTTGGTTGCAGTGAGCATTTGTCCAGTTATCAAGCCGATGCCTTGTTTATCTGTATTTGGTTGTTAGGTTGCTTTTTTTAGCATTTGTCCAGTTTTCAAGCGGATGCCTTGTTTATCTGTATTTGCTTGTTAGGTTGGTTGCAGTGAGCATTTGTCCAGTTTTCAAGCATATGCCATGTTTATCTGTATTTGCTTGTTAGGTTGGTTGTAGTGAGACTCTGTCCAATTCCCAATGGCTATATTTGGTTGTTATACTGATCATTTATTCCTTGTTTATTTCAGTCATTCACAATGTGTTGTTCATTATGTGCAAGTCGGAATTGTGTCGCTCGACTGCATCAATACCAGTTTGAATGGGTGTATTTGGTTCCAATTATGCCTGGTGTAGTTAACACATGCCCTTTATTTCAGTTTTACACATTTATCTAGTGATGTTTAAGCATTACCTACATTCTATTCATTTCCAACAATACCAGTTTCAATTGCAATATTTGATGGCTGTTAAGCCTGTTGTCGGTAACATTGCCTTCCATTTTATATATGCTTTAATAGCATGCTAAAACCAACACATTCAAGCTATCATTTGGAGATGATATTGTTTACCTTTGTTATATTTGTTTGATGTTAAGGTTGTTGTACTTATCATGCCTTTCCACTACTTATGCAGGAAAACAGCGGGAGTGGCCACCATTTTCTGCCGAGGTTAGCTTCATCCCTTGGCTTGTACTCCCTCGTCGTTCCATAATGATCCAGGCCTGGACACTTGTTAGCTTCTAATATTAACTTGTTTCTTGTAGGTACATATGCCCTTGGCAAGGATCCACGCGTCGACCCTTTTTGCGTATGAGGCAATGAGATAGTCATGAACAAGCATAAAGTGAGGAAACTGATAAGGATTATTAGCAAAAAGATACGAATGGTGGCAAGAAAATTATTTGTTGATGCTCTATCCAACAAAATAGTGAGTTGTAGGATGGTAACTACAAACTCTGTAGCCTTCTCTTTTTACTGCCCATAATGAGTTGTTAGACAACAATGTTTGAATCTTTTTCGTTCGCAGTGGTTCCTGAAGTAGTTCACTCAAGATTACCTTGCAAAGTACATGATTGGTGGACACACAATGAAGGTTAAAGTATTTCATCCAGACTAGAATGAGCATCGAGAAGCCGTAATGAAGACAGTGAAGGATGGACGGGCATCCATCACAAAGGGTTGGCCTAGAGTCGTGCGTGCATTACGCATGGAGGAGGGCACACTATGTGCATTCCGTATTCCACTTCAGCTTCTCCAGCAACCAGAATGTCTTTCTCCTCTCTCTTTACAGTCTTTAGTACAACTGTGGTTCATCATTCTTTACTTGGTGCATCTGTAGTTCTTCAGTATATGTACATGTGCATCGAATTATGCATTCGTGGTTGAACCTATATTTGTAACAAACATGGTTGGATATGAAATAAGTGATTGCCTACTATCAAATTCAAAACATATGATTTTTAAATTAGGGATTAATAAGGGATTAATTAGGGATTACACTGCACACGGTTGGCGAAAGCAAAACGTCTACGATAGACATGGAGATCAGACACGTTTCTAGGATCCGCTACGTGTGCGATCAATCTCCACTGCACACACGATCAGCCAAGAAAAACGTGTGTGATCAATCTCCACTGCACACATGATCAGCCAAGAAAAAACATGTGCGATTAACAACAGCATCGCACATAGTTCTTTCTTACTAAATGTGTGTGATAGTGACCTTATCACACATGCTTCAAAATTATAGACTGTTTGCTATGTTGTGCGCATCACAAATGTTTGGTACTTCCTGGATTAACTATGTGGGATGTACATACTAATGGAAATGTATTCCTTGGATGGATTGTGTGGAATGTACATACGAACAGAATGTTTAGCGGGGACTGACTGTGTGGGATGTACTTACAACTGAAAACGATTTCGCCTGTATAGTTGTATATTTTAGCACTACTGTACGTATAACTGTATTTGAGTGCTCGCCGGTCGCACATGACCTCATTTTGCCGAGCGTATATGCCAGGAGGGCATATACCCGACGGTTTTTGGGTCGTGTGGGAAGGACCCCCTATCGCAGTCACTCACTTGGCGACGGTTCCAAACGCCATCGCGGAAAGGGGTTAAAAATCGTTTGTATAGCACCGACGCGTACTAGTGAAAGGGAAAAGAGGGTCCTAGGCATTTCACTCAGGCAGATAAACACAAACACTTGAGCAAATAGCTATGACTGAAACGCATTCAGACAAACACTAAAACTTTCAATCGAAAAGAATCTCAACAAAAGAAAATTGTGGTGGTGCAACCCACCGTATAAGAACTGTATGACCCCGAGCGTCGCACAATTATCGTGGCACCCGATTAGTCTAGTTCTTCGTTAATATATTCACTCTCAGAAAGAAAATCTCGAGTGTTATGCACCCATTCCTATGTCGAAGTGTAAGCACGAGTGTCGTGTCCAGCTTACTGGACGTTTGTGAAGTCTAGGATATTTAGCTCACACCATAACGCACGGAATCTTTTCTCATCGAGAGGCTTGGTGAAAATATCAGCGAGATTTTCTTCGGTCTTGACATGATTGATGACAATATCCTCTCGAGCAACATGATCGTGAATTAAATGGTGTATGATGGCAATATGCTTCGTGCGAGAATGCTGCACAGAATTATGTGCAATTTTGATGGCACTCTCATTATCACAATATAGAGGAATATGCTTGACCTTGATGCTATAATCCTTGAGCGTCTGCTTCATCCATAATAACTGAGTGAAACAAGCGCCTACAGCAATATATTCGGCCACAGCCGTAGAAAGAGACAAAAAATTTTGCTTCCCTGATGACCAACAGACCGATGATCAACCAAAGAAATGGCATGTCCCTGAAGTATATTTCCTGTCAACCAAGTAACCAGCCCAATCTGAGTCTGTATATCCAACGAGATCAAAATGTGCTCCCTTAGGATACCATAAACCTAAGGTGGGGGTGTGAGCCAAATTTCTCAGAATGCGCTTGACCGCTTGGTGATGTGATTCTTTTGGTGCAGCTTGATGGCGGGCACACATGCAAACACTCAACATAATGTCAGGTCTGGATGCACATAGATAAAGAAGAGAACCAATCATAGAATGATAGGCCATCTGGTCGTAATCCTTACCATACACATCTGCATCCAGCTTACCATTCGTGGGCATAGGGGTTTTATAGCCCTTCATTTTGGAATCTTGCATTCTGAACTTCTTCAAGCATTCTTTCAGATATTTCGCCTGAGAAATGAAAATTACATTTGCCTGTTGACGAATTTGCAGTCCGAGAAAGAACCTGAGTTCACCCATCATAGACATTTGACATTTGTCGGACATCATTTTCCCAAACTCTAAGCTATAGGAATTGTTAGTACAACCTAAAATAATATCATCCACATAGATTTGACATACGAATAGATCATCATCGACAGCACGAGTGAAAAGTGTAGGATCAGTGGATCCTGGCTTGAACCCTTTATCGATCAAAAACTTCTTCAATGTGTCATACCACGCTCGAGGGGCTTTCTTCAACCCGTATAGAGCCTTTTTCAACTTGAAAACTTTGTTAGGAAACTCAGGATGTTCAAAGTTAGGTGGCTATCTAACATAAACTTCCTCATCAATTTCACCATTGAGGAAAGAACTTTTCACATCCATTTGATAAAGCAAGATATCATTGTAATTTGCATAAGCGAGAAGAATGCGAATTGCCTCAAGGCGTGCAACATGAGCATATGTTTCACCGAAATCAATACCTTCTACCTATGTGTACCCTTGAGCAACAAGACGTGCTTTGTTTCTCACAACAATGACATTTTTATCTTGCTTATTGCGAAAAATCCATTTTGTGCCTATGATATTGTGATTCTTGGGATTCGGTTTGTCAACCAATTCACACACATCATTTAATACAAATTTCGCCAACTCCTCTCGCATGGCATTCATCCAATCTGGATCATTCATGGCTTCTTCATACTTGGTAGGTTCTGCCAATAAAACAAAGGAGAAACTGCCACATTAGTTAGCCAAATGAGCGTGTGAATGAGTTGTGGGTCGATAACCTGGATTCTAAATTTCATCGAGAATTAATGAAGGATCAACTCGATTTGCCACTCGAGGATCAGCATTTTCTTCGTGATGATCATTGTCATTTTCATCAGCATCATCATTTGTATAATCATTCCCTTCAGGATTGCCGTCTTGATCGGCATTTGGATTTTGATTAGCCTTTGTACTCGGAGGAGCATTTGCTTCGGCAGTATCTTGACGAGTTCTGCTTCGAGTCATAGGCTTAACACTCCCAATAAACATTTGCCGAATAGCATCCGATATTAGTGGTTCATCTATCACATTTGGCAGGTCACTGGTACAGCGTGGTGCTATACAAACGGTTTTTAACCCCTTTCTGTGATGGCATTCTGAACCGTTCCAAGTGAGTGTGTGTGATAGGGGGGTCCTTCCCACACGACCCATAAACCGTTGGGGATAGGCCCTCCTGGCACACACGCTCAGCAAAATGAGGTCGTGTGCGACGGGCGAGTGATCAAATACGGTTATACATATGGTTGTGCTAAAAAATACAATTATACAGGCCAAATCATTTCCTGTCATAAGTACATCCCACACAGTTAGTCCCGGCTAAACGTTTCCGTTCGTATGTTCATTCCACACAATCAATCCAAGGAATACGTTTCTGTTAGTATTGACATCCCACACAGTCAATCCAAGAAGTATGTTTCCTCTCGTATATACATCCCACATAGTCACTCCAAGGAAAATGTTTCCGTTCGCAGGTACATCACACACAATTTTCCCCATTAAATCGTTTGAGATAGCGTTTCCATTGCACACGATATTAACAATGTTATCATTTGCATTGTTGAATGCATCACACATGGTGCATAGAAGAAAGTTTGTGGCATAGGCTGTCTATCACACACACTCTTTATGTGGTAAACTTTGCGCATGGTGGCCTAACGCAAACAGTTTTCAAGAGGAAGTTGTGTATGATTGTTCATTGATCCAACATGTTCTGTTCATAGAAACTGTGTGCATTGTCTAAGGTCATCGCCCATGGTGTTTTCTTAATAACCCTTTACAATAGAAAAACCCAATTAGCAAGCTAATTTGCCTCCATTAGCGGGCTAATTGTCCTATTATTAATAATCCATTTATTAATCTAATTGACATTTCATATTAAGCACACAATATATTTCATTTTCGTATTAAGGAAGCAGGATTTCATAATTGAAATACTTCAGAGCACAACATCATATAGCTTTAGCACTCAGCTACCCCATTACACAACTGCACCAATACCAAGTTTCACATGCAACATATATAACCTTTCAAAATTAGCACCATATACGGTACATAGACAGATGAATCTCATCTAGAAAACTGCTGAAATGGAAGGTGAATATTGAGCCTTCATTGATGTTGAAGGTCTTTGCAACTTTAGGCCAGTTCCTGTGGATGATTGACGGTCCATCCTTTGTCCTCTTCAGGAACACTTCAATACTGAACAGTGGGTGTTGTATGAATACCTTCCTCGCCTCTTGACCATACAGGTGGTTTGAGAGGTGAAAGCACATGTGCTCCCTGGGTGATCTTGGTAATTAATGACAACATATATCTTGTTGGACTAATACTTTTATCGAGTACATTTTTGATGAGTTCAACAATGGCGTGGCAAGGACAAGAGAATGTGGAACCCCTTCAAATTGCTAAGGACAGAGATTGCCAAAGGCTCAAGACTCTTCATTTTCATTTTAGTGATCCAAGATCAGATTGAGTCCATAGGAAAGCCAATACTATTAAAAGGGGATGACGTGTTTCTTAACGGTCTACTTGCTCAAAGTGCTTAGTGATATTCCTCCAAAACCCTCAACCACTTTCTCATTTCAACATATGTCCAAAACCTAAAGTCAAACTTGGCCCCACCAATTTGATCTATCCGGCGCCACCGAGTTCATTTGACATAGCCACTGCCAAAAACCCTAGACAATTCGGTCTCATCGATACGGATCTAGGTCGCACCGAGATGGCCTTGCAAACTCTCTGTTTCCTGTTGCAAATATTTTGGTCTCACCGAAATGTGCAATCGGTCCCATCGAGTTTGCCTAACCAACTCTCTGTTTGCTCGTTGCTGAAATCGGTCTCACCGAGTTCATGCATTCGGTCTCACCGAGATGAGGTTTTGCCCTAGCCCTTGCACATTGGTCCCATCGAGTTGATCATGTCGGTCCCACCGAGATTCCTAACGTGCACATTTTGAACTGAATCGGTCTGACCGAGTTCTTGTATTCGATCTGACCGAGTTGGGTCAAATGTGTGTAACAGTTGGATTTTGTGTGGAGGCTATATATACCCCTTCACCCCCATTTCCATTTGAGAGAGAGCCATCAGAACATGCCTACACTTCCACTACTCATTTTCTGGGAGAGAACCACCTACTCATGTGTTGAGACCAGGACATTCCAATCCAACCACAAGAATCTTGATCTCTAGCCTTCTCCAAGTTGCTTTCCACTCAAATCTTCTTTCCACCATAGCCAAATCTGTGTGAGAGAGTTGAGTGTTGGGGAGACTATCATTTGAAGCACAAGAGCAAGGAGTTCATCATCAACACACCGTCTATTACCTTTCGGAGAGTGGTGTCTCCTTGATTGGTTAGGTGTCACTTGGGAGCCTTCAACAAGATTGTGGAGTTGAACAAAGGAGTTTGTAAGGGCAAGGAGATCGCCTACTTCGTGAAGATCTACCCAAGTGAGGCAAGTCCTTCATGGACGATGGCCATGGTGGGATAGACAAGGTTGCTTCTTTGTGGACCATTCGTGGGTGGAGCCCTCCATGGACTCGCACAGCCGTTACCCTTCATGGATGAGTCTACTGTTGGGAGTATTAGACGTAGAGTGTCTATGCTTGATGGAGAGTTCTATAGTGCTCGGAAAAACGAGATGCTTGAGATTTTCAATGAATATAATTTGAACGAGTACATTACTAGCCCTTGTGCACCTCCTATTGATCCCTTGCATCCTACCCTCAATGAGTATCTTGACATGACCCGTAATCTTAGAGCTATTGATCTTATCATAAGAGGATT
Source organism: Triticum aestivum (assembly GCF_018294505.1). Taxonomy (NCBI): domain Eukaryota; kingdom Viridiplantae; phylum Streptophyta; class Magnoliopsida; order Poales; family Poaceae; genus Triticum; species Triticum aestivum. Next base: position 254,297,218 of record NC_057810.1, read on the forward strand.
GCCTAGAAATTTGCTTGTATGCTTGCCTACATTTGAATGTGCTTATACTATATGGAGATATCTTGAGGAACGCTTTCCAAACTACTCTTTGAAAAAATTAGATGAGATTCTTCAAAAGTCCATAGCGTTTCATAAAATGAAACCTAGTGATCCTAGATTTGATGATTGTCTATTTGAGCTTCATGATCTCATGCGTGCCAAAGGAGATGTTGGAGTCATTAGTATCATCATTTCTCAAGTCATTAGAATTCATAAAAATGCGTTCTTTCACATTGTCATGATCATAAATCTAATGAATCACTCTCTCTAGGTGATGATCAATCACAAGACGATGTTGAACATGGATATTATGATGATGATGATAGTGACTTTGATCTTGATGAGTCAATGAGACACTTTGGTATTATGGCTAACCTTCGTGGTTACATTGCTAGAGGAAAGGAATGGGTTCTTGATAGTGGATGTACCAATCACATGACCGGGGACAAGGATATGTTTCGAGAGCTTGCTGAAAATAATGGTCCCCGAAAACATGTCACTTTTGGTGATAACTCAAAGGGTAAGGTGGTGGCCTTGGTAAGGTAGCCATCTCACATGACAACTCCATCCAAAACGTTATGCTCATTCAATCTCTTGGCTACAATTTACTTTCTGTATCTAGACTAGGTTTTAATGTCCTATTTACTGAAGTAGACTGCCAAGTGTTTCGAAGAGATAATCATAATATGGCCTTTACTGGTATACGTGGAGGTGATCTATACATTGTTGATTTCACTAAAAAGGCCCAACCTAGAACTTGCTTAATTTCTAAATCTTCTAAAGGTTCGTTGTGGCATAGAAGGTTAGGACATGTGGGCATGCGAAATCTTGATAAGCTTATTAAAGGTCATCATATCCTTGGAGTTAAAGATGTTATATTTGACAAGGATAGACTTTGTAGTGCTTGTAGAGCAGAAAAACAAGTCGGAGGAAGTCATCTCGTGAAGAATATTATGACCACGAGAAGACCGCTCGAGCTCCTTCATATGGATCTTTTTGGTCCCAATGCCTACAAGAGTCTTGGTGGTAACTCCTTCATATTGGTCATTGTTGATGATTTTTCAAGATTTATGTGGGTGTTCTTTCTTGATGATAAATGGCAGGTCCAAAAGATTTTTAAGAACATCGATAGGAAGGCCAAAATCAATTTGAAGTGAAGATCAAGAAGGTTCGGAGCAACAATGGAATGGAGTTCAAGAACGCCAATGTGGATACCTTTCTTGATGAAGAAAGGATTTCACATGAGTTGTCGGCTATGTACACGCCTCACCAAAATGGAGTTGTTGAGAGGAAGAACCAGACACTCATCGAGATGGCAAGAATGATACTTGATGAATACAAGACGCTAAGACATTTTTGGGTGGAAGTGGTTGAGATAGCTTGTCATGCAACAAATTGACTATATCTTCACCAGCTTCTTGGCAAGACGACATACGAGCTTCTCATCGGTAACAAACCCCAAGTTGGATACTTTCGAGTATTTGGCTCAAAATGTTACATTCTTGATAGGCATCGTCGTTCAAAAATTTTCCCCTAAGTCTCATGAAGGTTTCCTACTCGGTTATGGCTCAAACTCTCACACTTACCGTGTCTACAACAATTTCACCTGAAAGGTTGAAGAGACAGTATATGTGAAGTTTGATGAATCTAACGGCTCTCAAGTAGTGCAATTGCTAATTGATGTAGGATATAAAGATCCTTCGGAAGCAATTCAAGACTTGTCTATTGGCAAGATTCGCCCAATGGAGGTGAAGGAGAGTACCTCGTCTGTTCAAGTGGAAGCCTCAACTTCACGACAAGGTGAACCACAAGTTGACTTGGAAGCATCCACAAGTGGAACACATCAAGATGAAGGAAACGAGGAAGTACAACAAGATGAACCTCATCGACCTCCCTCTCCACCTCCACAAGAGAACAACAACGCCATCGACAATGAAGAAGCACAAGAGGAAGAACAAGACAATGTAGAGGATGTTCCACCCCGACCCAAACAAAAGCTCTCTCTAGTTCGAGCAAGAGTCTCAAGAGATCATCCTGTCGAACAAATCTTCGATGATATTCAAACTAATATTATGAACATTACTCATTAATTTCTAGTATTGAACCTATGAAGGTTGAAGAAGCTCTTGATGATCCAGATTGGGTGAAAGCTTTGCATGAAGAGCTACACAATTTTGAGAGGAACCAAGTATGGACGTTGGTTGAAAAACCTGATGGGAAGCACAATGTCATTGGAACCAAATGGGTCTTTCGGAATAAGCAAGATGACGATGGAAAAGTTGTACGCAACAAGTTCCGTCTCTTTGCTAAAGGCTACACTCAAGTCGAAGGTATGGACTATGGTGATACATATGCCCCCGTTGCTAGACTTGAGTCCATACACATCTTACTTGCCTATGCCAATCATCGTGACATTATTTATATCAAATGGACATAAAGAGTGCTTTTCTAAATGGTGAAATTGATGAGGAAGTTTATGTTAAACAACCTCCCGGCTTTGTTAATCCCCAGAAACCCGGTCATGTTTACAAACTTCACAAAGCTCTTTATGGTCTTAAACAAGCTCCTAGAGCATGGTATAAATGCTTGACTAAGTTTCTTATTAAAAAAGACTTTGAAATTGGGAAAATTGATTCTACACTTTTTACTAAAAGGGTTAATGGTGAATTATTTGCGTGCCAAATTTATGTGGATGATATCACATTTGGTTCAACTAACCCTCATTTTAGTGGAAAGTTTGGAAGGCTAATGTCGGAGAAGTTTGAGATGTCTATGATGAGTGAACTCAAATTCTTTCTTGGTTTGCAAATCAAGCAAACTACGGAGGGTACCTTTGTTTCCCAAACAAAGTATACCAAGGACTTATTCAAGAAGTTCAACATGAGAGAAAGCAAAGGTATGAAAACACCCATGCCTACTAGTGGACATCTTGACTTGACCAAGGATGGCAAACCGGTTGGCCAAAAGGTTTACCGCTCTATGATTGGTTCAATGTTATATCTATGGGCCTCCCATCCTAATATTATGCTAAGTGTGTGCATGTGTGCACGATATCAAGCGGCCCCTAAAAATGTCATCTTAAGGCTGTGAAAAGGATAGTGATATACTTAATTCATACACCAAACTTTGGCATTTGGTATGCTAAGAGGTCTTCTTTCGATCTTGTCGGATACTCCAACTCGGACTATGCTGGAGACAAGGTTGATAGAAATTCCACTTCAGGTACTTGTCAATTTCATGGTAGATCTGTTGTGTCTTGGTCCTCCAAGAAACAAAACTTCATATCCTTATCCACCACCGAAGTGGACTACATTACCGCCGGATCATGTTGTGCTCAATTACTTTGGATGACCCAAACCCTTAAGGATTATGGGACCATGTGAAACATGTTCCATTGCGTTGTCATAATGAAAGTGCTATTAAGATTGCTCACGATCCCATGCAACTTTCTCGGACTAAGCATATTGAAGTTCGTCGTCATTTCATTCGGCATAATGTTGCTAAAGGAGACATCAATCTTAAGCATGTTCATACTGGATAAGCAATTTGTGGATATATTCACCAAACTGCTTGATCATAAAGTGTTTTGCCTTTTAAGAGGTGAATTGAACATCATTGATGCCTCAAACTTGGAGTAGGAACTCCATCTAGATGCATGCAAGGCATGAGCCTTTCTATGACTAATCCCTTATATTTCTCTTAAGATGACGATCATATGTCTTGGATCTATACTTGTACCCTTGCATGTTATCGAACCCTTGTAGCAACTTGGATGAGCCCAAATCCATGAGATTACAAGTCACTCACCTCTTAAGCAATCACCACATCACCAAGTTTCTACTATATGGTTGTGGAATAAAAGGAGGTATGAGCTCACTCAACATATCCTTTGACAATTTCTATATATCAAGCTTCATTTGGTATCAAGTTTCATGATTGTCATTTTGGATACCAAGTGCTCTTCCTTGCAAGACTAACCCATGTTGGAAGATGAACTCAAACTACAAGTAGTGTGATACGTCTCCAATGTATCTATAATTTTTTTATTGTTCCATGCTATTATATTATCTGTTTTGGATGTTTTATAAGCATTAATATGTTATTTTATATTATTTTTGGGACCAACCTATTAACCTAGAGCCAATGCCAGTTTTTTGTTTTTCCTTGTTTTTGAGCTTCACAGAGAAGGAATACCAAACGGAGTCCAAATGGAATAAAACCTTCGCGATGATTTTTCTTGGACCAGAAGACACCCGGGAGACTTGGAGATCAAGTCGGAAGAGCCACGAGGCAGCCACAAGGGGAGGGGGCTCCCCCTGCCTCCCCCCTCCCCCCCCT
>NC_057810.1:254301933-254324022 GCF_018294505.1 Triticum aestivum
AATATCCCCAAACCACCAGAAGCATCCACGAAAACACTTCTCCACCGTCGCGTCCTTTTGTACCTTTGAGATCCCATCTAGGGGCCTTTTTCGGCATCCTGTCAGAGGGGGATTCGATCACAGAGGTCTTCCACATCAACTATATTGCCCTTCTGATGAAGCGTTAGTAGTTTACCTCAGACATACGGGTCCATAGCTAGTAGCTAGATGAATTATTCTCTCTCTTTGATTCTCAATACCATGTTCTCCTTGATGTTCTTGGAGATCTATCCGATGTAATCTTCTTTTGCGGTGTGTTCGTCGAGATCCGATGAATTGTGGGTTTATGATCAGCTTATCTATGAATATTATTTGAATCTTCTCTGAATTCTTATATGCATGATTTTATATCTTTGTAATTCTCTTCGAACTATCGGTTTACTTTGGCCAACTAGATTGGTTTTTCTTGCAATGGGTGAAGTGCTTAGCTTTGGGTTCAATCTTGCGGTGTCCTTTCCCAGTGACAGTAGGGGCCGCAAGGCACGTATTGTATTGTTGCCATCAAGGATAAAAAGATGGGGTTTACATCATATTGCTTGATTTTATTCCTCTACATCATGTCATCTTACTTAATGTGTTACTCTGTTCTTCATGAACTTAATACTCCAGATGCAGGTAGAAGTCGGTCGATGTGTGGAGTAATAGTAGTAGATGCAGAATTTTTCGATCTACTTGACACGGACGCGATGCCTATATTTCATAATCATTTCCTTATATATCGTCATAAGTCTGCGCTTTTCTATCAATTGCTCGACAGTAATTTGTTCACACACCGTATTATTTGCTATCTTGAGAGAAGCCACTAGTGAAACCTATGGCCCCGGGGTCTATTTTCCATCATATAAGTTTCCGATCTACAATTTTGCAATCATTTACTTTCCGATCTATAAACCAAAAATACCAAAAATATTTACTTTATCATTTGTTTAGTTTCATCTATCTCTATCGGATCTCACTTTTGCAAGTAACCGTGAAGGGGTTGACAACCCCTTTATCACATTGGGTGCAAGTTGTTTGATTGTTTGTGCAGGTCTTGGTGATTTGTGCATTATCTCCTACTGGACTGATACCTTGGTTATCTAACTAAGGGAAATACTTATCTCTACTTTGCTGCATCACCCTTTCCTCTTCAAGGGAAAAACCAAAGCAAGCTCAGGAAGTAGCACGAAGAATTTCTCGCGCCGTTGCCGGGGATATCTACGTCAAGTCTAGACTTACCAAGTACCCATCATAAAAATCTCATCTCTTGAATTACATTGTTCGCCATTCGCCTCTTGTTTTCCTCTCCCCCACTTCTAAAACTATTTTCGAAAAGATTCGCCCTTCTCTTCGTATTTTTCTTTGCCCCTCTTCCGTTTGTCTTCTTTGTGTGCTTATTGTTTGCCCGTTTGTTAGACTTGTATGTTGCTGCCATGTCTGAATCTGGGGAGGTTGTCATTGTAAATCTTGAGGAAAAACTTGGGTCTTGTTCTTTGGATCAGGAAACTGAAACTCCTCCTAATTATAAAGCAAAAACTTTTTGTGTGGGGTATGGTGATATTATTGGAAAAAATGTTATTCAAGAATTCTTTGATTGTATGGGATCTATGCCTATGAGTAAAAAATCTATTCTTCTTGATACAAATTGTTATGCGGATGCCATTATTATGCTCGTTGAGAAATTAGAAACAAAATTCGTGCACATCCATCCTACTTTGCAAAAGGTGTTTTACGAACTTCCCAACATTAATCATCCTATAGCTAAAAAGATTGCTACCATTATCCTTACATGAGAATTTGATTTTATAATACAAGAATCTAGGGATATTTTTCCTTTCTATAATAAAGATGTTGCACACCCTCCGATTGAAGATATCCTTCATGATAAAGAAACTATGCGTAGTTTGGAATCTAGGGATTATCAATCTTATAGTGAGAATTGATACGTCTCCAATGTATCTACTTTTCCAAACACGTTTGCCCTTGTTTTGGACTCTAACTTGCATGGTTTGAATGGGACTAACCCGGAATGACGCTGTTTTCAGCAGAATTGCCATGGTATTATTTTTGTGCAGAAATAAAAGTTCTCGGAATGACCTAAAACTCAATGGAGTAACGTTTTGGAATTAATAAAAAATATTTGCGAAAGAATCAATGTAAGGGGCCCACACCCTATCCACGAGGGTGCAGGGCGCGCCACCTACCTCGTGGGCCCCCTGGACCTCCACCGACCTCAACTCCAACTCCATATATTCACATTCGGGGAGAAAAAAATCAGAGAGAAGGATTCATCATGTTTTGCGATACGGAGCCGCAGCCAAGCCCTAATCTTCCTTGGGAGGGCTGATCTGGAGTCCGTTCGGGGCTCCGGAGAGGGGAATCCATCACCATCGTCATCATCAACCATCCTCCATCACCAATTTCATGATGCTCACCATCGTTTGTAAGTAATCCCATCGTAGGCTTGCTGGACGGTGATGGGTTGGATGATATTTACAATGTAATCAAGTTAGTTTTGTTTGGGTTTGATCCCTAGTATCCATTATGTTCTAAGATTGATGTTTTTATGACTTTGCCATGCTTAATGCTTTTCACTAGGGCCCGAGTGCCATGATTTCAGATCTGAACCTATTATGTTTCCATGAATATATGTGAGTTCTTGATCCTATCTTGCAAGTCAATAGTCACCTACTACGTGTTATGATCCGGCAAACCACGACGTGAGAATAGTCGGGACACTTCCCGGTGATGACCGTAGTTTGAGGAGTTCATGTATTCACTAAATGCTAATTCTTTGGTCCGGTACTCTATTAAAAGGAGGCCTTAATATCCCTTAGTTTCCAATAGGACCCCGCTACCACGGGAGGGTAGAACAAAAGATGTCATGCAAGTTCTTTTCCATAAGCACGTATGACTATATTCGAAATACATGCCTACATTACATTGATGAATTGGAGCTAGTTCTGTGTCACCCTATGTTCTTACTGTTGCATGATGAATTGCATCCGACATAATTATCCATCATTGATCCATTGCCTATGAGCTTTTCACATATTGCTCTTTGCTTAGTTACTTCTCTGTTGCCACTGTTATGATTGCTACAAAACCGCTACTGTTACTTTTGCCACCGTTACCTCCATACTACTTTTCTACTAAACACTTTGCTGCAGATATTAAGTCTTTCAGGTGTAGTTGAATTGACAACTCAGCTGCTAATACTTGATAATATACGTCGGCTCCCCTTGTGTCAAATCAATAAATTTGGGTTGAATACTCTACCCTCAAAAACTGTTGCGATCCCCTATACTTGTGGGTTATCAAGACCTTTTTCTGGCGCCGTTGCCGGGGAGCATAGCTCTATTCTTTGAGTCACTTGGCATTTATATATGTTAATCACTATGAGGAACTTGAAAGATGAAAGAACCAAGATTTTTCCCTCAATTACGAGGGGAGGAAAGGAGCTGCCATCTAGCTCTGCACTTGATTCACCTTCGGTTATGAGTAAACTTGTGACACCTACACCTGCACCTGCAATTGATTCTGATATGTCGCATGATATTGATGATGCCACTTCTGCTATGCATAATGCTTATGATGATACTACTTCTCTTCTTGATAATACTATGCCATTAGGTGAATTTCTTGATGAACAACTCGCTAGGGTTAGAGAGAATGAAATTATTGAAAATGATGATATTAGTTAAGGTGATGATGAAGATTCTCCCCCTAGATATGAATTTCCCATTGTGCCTGAGGGTTATGTTATGGATGAAGAAACTTCTAGAGACCTTTTTGCTTCCAATGATAGATATGATCTTAAGAAGTTGTTAGCTTAGATGAAAGAAAAGTCTCTAAATGCTAGAATGAAATATGACCCTGCTTTTGCTACTTCACCTATCTGTGTTACTGATAAGGATTATGATTTGATAACCCACAAGTATAGGGGATTGCAACAACTTTCGAGGGTAGAGTATTCAACCCAAATTTATTGATTCGACACAAGGAGAACCAAAGAATATTCTTGAGTATTAGCAGTTGAGTTGTCAATTCAACCACACCTGGATAACTTAGTATCTGCAGCAAAGTGTTTAGTAGCAAAAGTGGTATGATAATAATAGTAGCGGTAGCAAAAGTAAAGATAAATGTTTTTGGGTTTTTGTAGTAGTTATAACAGTAGCAACGGAAAAGTAAATAAGAGAAGAACAATATGTGAAAAGCTTGTAGGCAATGGATCAGTGATGGATAATTATGCCGGATGCGATTCCTCATGCAATAGTTATAACATAGGGTGATATAGAACTAGCTCCAATTCATCAATGTAATGTAGGCATGTATTCCGTAAATAGTCAAACGTGCTTATGGAAAAGAACTTGCATGACATCTTTTGTCCTACCCTCCCATTGAAGCGGGGTCCTAGTGGAAACTAAGGGATATTAAGGCCTCCTTTTAATAAAGAACCGTACCAAAGCATTAACACATAGTGAATACATGAACTCCTCAAACTACGGTCATCACCGAGAAGTGTCCCGATTATTGTCACTTCGGGGTTGTCGGATCATAACACATAATAGGTGACTATAGACTTGCAAGATAGGATCAAGAACACACATATATTCATGAAAACATAATAGGTTCAGATCTGAAATCATGGCACTCGGGCCCTAGTGACAAGCATTAAGCATAGCAAAGTCATAGCAACATCAATCTCAGAACATAGTGGATACTAGGGATCAAACCCTAACAAAACTAACTTGATTACATGGTAAATCTCATCCAACCCATCACCGTCCAGCAAGCCTACGATGGAATTACTCACGCACGGCGGTGAGCATCATGAAATTGGTGATGGAGGATGGTTGATGATGACGATGACGACGAATCCCCCTCTCCGAAGCCCCGAACGGACTCCAGATCAGCCCTCCCGAGAGAGATTAGGGCTTGGCGGCGGCTCCGTGTCATGAAACGCGATGAAACTTTCTCCTTGATTTTTTTTCTCCCCGAGACGGAATATATGGAGTTGGAGTTGAGGTCGGAGGAGGTCCAGGGAGCCCACGAGATATGGGGCCGCGCCCCAGGGGGGGCGCGCCCCCCTGTCTCGTGGACAGGTCGTGGGCCCCCTGGCACTAATTCTTTCGCCAACATTTCTTATTAAGTCTGAAAAGTGCCTCCGTGGATTTCCAGGACATTCCGAGAACTTTTCGTTTCTACACATAAAACAACATCATGGCAGTTCTACTGAAAACAACGTCAGTCCGGGTTAGTTTCATTCAAATCATGCAAGTTAGAGTCCAAAACAAGGGCAAAAGTGTTTGGAAAAGTAGATACATTGGAGACGTATCAACTCCCCCAAGCTTAAACCTTTGCTTGTCCTCAAGCAATTCAGTTGATAAACTGAAAGTGATAAAGAAAAACTTTTACAAACTTTGTTTGCTCTTGTTGTTGTAACATGAAAAGCCAGCATTCAAGTTTCAGCAAATATTATGAACTAACCATACTAACTATAACACATAGGTCTCACAATTACTCATATCAATAGCATAATCAGCTAGCGAGCCATAATAATAAAACTCGGATGACAACACTTTCTCAAAATAATCATAACATGATATAACAAAATGGTATCTCTCTAGCCCTTTCTGAGACCGCAAAACATAAATGCAGAGCACCTTTAAAGATCAAGGACTGACTAAACATTGTAATTCATGGTAAAAGAGATCCAGTCAAGTCAAACCCAATATAAACCAATAATAATGAATGCAAATGACAGTGTGCTCTCCAGCGGGTGCTTTTTAATAAGATGGGTGATGACTCAACATAAAAGTAAATAGATAGGCCCTTCGCAGAGGGAAGCAGGGATTTGTAGAGGTGCCAGAGCTCGATTTTAAAATAGAGATTGAATAACATTTTGAGCGGCATACTTTTGTTGTCAACACAAAAACTATGAGATGGCTGTATCTTCCATACTACATGCATTATAGGCAGTTCCCAAACAGAATGGTAAAGGTTTATACTGCCCCAACCACCAACAAGCATCAACCCATGGCTTGCTCGAAACAATGAGTGCCTCCAACATACAACAGCCCTGGGGGAGTTTTGTTTAATTATTTTGATTTGCTTTGATCTTTTTGGATCATGGGACTAGGCATCCCGGTTACCGGCCCTTTCTATTGAATGAGGAGCGGAGTCCACTCCTCGTGAGAATAACCCACCTAGCATGGAAGATATAGGCAGCCCTAGTTGAAACATGAGCTGCTCGAGCATACAAAAAAGAATTTCATTTGAAGGTTTGGAGTTTGGCACATACAAATTTACTTGGAACGGCAGGTAAATACCGCATATAGGAAGGTATAGTAGACTCATGTGGAACAACTTTGGGGTTTAAGGAGTTTGGATGCACAAGCAGTATTCCCGCTTAGTACAGGAGAAGGCTAGCAAAAGAGTGGGAAGCGACCAACTGAGAGAGCGACAACAGTCGTAAACATGCATTAAAATTAATTTATACCGAGTACAAGCATGAGTAGGATATAATCTACCATGAACTTAAATATCATGAAGGCTATGTTGATTTGATTCAACTACATGTGTGGACATGTACCAAGTCGAGTCACTTAATACATTCAAAGGAGGATACCAACCCATCATACCACATCATAATCATTCTAATAGCATGTTGGCACGCAACGTAAACCATTATAACTCATAGCTAATCAAGCATGGCACAAGCAACTATAATCTCTAAATGTCATTGCAAATATGTTTACTTCATAATAGCTGACTCAGGAACGATGAATCCTCATATTTACAAAAACAAAAGAGGTCGAGTTCATACCAGCTTTTCTCATCCCAATAAGTCCATCATATATCACCATTATTGCCTTTCACTTGCACGACCGAATGATGTGTATAATAATAAGAGTGCATGTGCATTGGACTAAGCTGGAATTTGCAAGCATTCAACTCAAGAGAGAAGACAAGTAATATGGGCTCTAAATTAAATAAACAATCATGCATATAAGAGCCACTATGCATTTTCAATATGGTCTTCTCGACCCCCAAAAGAAAGAAAAGAAAATAAAACTATTTACATGGGAAAGCTCCCAACAAGTAAAAGAAGAACGAGAAATCTTTTTGGGTTTTCATTTTAATTTCTACTACAAGCATGGAAATTAAACTAACTATTTTTGTTGTATTTTTCTTAAAGTTTATCAAACACATAAGAAGACAACTAGAAAAAGAAATTAAACTAACATGGATAATACAATGAAAGAGTATGAGCACCGAAGACTAGTGTGTGAACATGAATGTAAGGTGATGAGAAATACGTACTCCCCCAAGCTTAGGCTTTTGGCCTAAGTTGGTCTAATACCAAGGACCGCCGCTACTCTCCCCAGTGTAGTGGGAGGTGTAGTCAGGATACCACTGGCTGGTCATCTCCGGATCCCACTGGACAGATGATGCACGATAAGGGTCCAGCTCAGGTTCCGGCTCAGGTTCAGGTTCTGGAGTAAAAGCTTGGGCTAGATGGTTGTTCACCGCTTCCGGCGTGACAAGGCAATTTTCTGCAAGCAAATCAAATAACAGAGGTGCAGGCAAAATAATAAACTCAAAGTGTTTCTTATTGAATCTAAGTCTATACAAGAGCATCTTCTCTTCATTGTCAACAATAAACTTGTGTGCTACCATGCTCTTGTAATCTAAAATTTGAGGAGGTAATTGTGTCTCCTCCTCCTCAAGGTGCCTAATGGGTATCTGAAAATGTTCAGCAAGACATGCAGCATAGATACCTCCGAATATGGGGCCTTTTGTACGATTCAAGGCTAGCCGTTTAGCAACGACGACACCCATACTAAAAGTATTGTCTCCCAGCAAAGCATGTTGAAGAATAATAATATCTGGAACGCTCAAGTTTCCACTATTCCCACGACCAATCAAGCATCTACTAGCAAATATGGCAAAGTAGCGTAAAGCAGGAAAGTGTATGCTAGAGATTTTTGCCTCAGAGCCCTTCTTTGGCTCTTCTACAACAATAGTTTTAACGAAGCCATCCACATCTTCATGATGGGGTTCCTCTAATTCTCCCTCATAAGGTATCCTACATACCGCACAAAAATGGCGTAAAGAAATTTCTTTGAATTCATCATATAAATGAAATGATACTGCAGGCGGTGACTTCTTAGGATAATAATAAAAGTTTTGCATGAAAGTATTGTTAAGTAAGTGATACTGATCGATTCGGTCGTTCATGAAATCGGTGAGGCATGCAGTCCCGATTAAAGCATAAAAGTCTTCATGAATTCCAGCTTCTTTCAAGAAATCCTCAGACGGCCATTCACATGACCGTACTTCTGCTAAGCGAGGAAGATTATACTTGGGTTTTTCCTTCTCTTTGTCTTGTTTTTCCTTAGAGCTTTGGCTAGAAGAGCCTTTAAAGAGCCTCCTTAACATTTTCTGAAAATTTCTGAAATTTTAGTAACTTCAAAATAAAAGTGAATAAAACTAAACAAGATTGATAGCAACTACTCCTACAAGTGCCTAGGGCCTATATCATGCATTGGAATTGCTTGGGACCTCAAAAGTTTAACATGCAAGCTCAAGAACATGGTCACCTATGCAGCAAAAATTTGCAATGAATAAAGCACTAGAACAAAAAATAATTGGACTAATGGAGGAGTCACATACAAAGCAACAATCTCCCAAAGTAGTTTTGTGAATGGAGCTTTGAGCTAAGAGATCCAAAATCGCAGCAAAACGAGCTAGAACTCGTGCTTGAGTTGGATGGGGATTTTTTGGGTAGAAGATGAAGTGTGTGGGTGCTGGCATAAGTGGAGGGGAGCCACCAGGGGCCTACGAGACAGGGTGGCGCGCCCTACAGGGGGGCGCCCTCCTCTCTCGTGGCCTGGTGCTTGCCCCTCCTGTAGTGTTTTCAGTGCCTAAAATCCTCAAATATTCCAGAAAAAATCATACTAAATTTTCAGGGCATTTGGAGCACTTTTATTTTCCAACTATTTTTTAATGCACGGATAATTCAGAAAACAGGCGGATAATACTATTTTTGCTTTATTTATTCTAAATAACAGAAAGTAAAAAGAGGGTATAGAAGGTTGTGCCTTCTAGTTTCATCCATCTCGTGATCATCAAAATGAACCCACTAACAAGGTTGATCAAGTCTTGTTAACAAACTCATTCCGAATAACACGGAACCGGAGAAATTTCGAATAACACTAAGTTACCTCAACGGGGATATGAAAATCCCCAACAATAAGAATATCATACTTTTTCTTGAAAGTAGGGAGAGGAAATTCAAAACCTCCAAAAATGATAGTTGGAACTTTTTCAATAGAATTGATGCTATGAACTTGAGATTGTTTCCTCGGAAAGTCTACCATATGCTCATTACCATTAACATGAAAAGTGACATTGCCTTTGTTGCAATCAATAACAGCCCCTACAGTATTAAGAAAAGGTCTACCAAGGATAATTGACATACTATCGTCCTCGGGAATATCAAGAATAACAAAGTCCGTTAAGATAGTGACATTTGCAACCACAATAGGCACATCCTCACAAATACCGACAGGTATAGCAGTTGATTTATCAGCCATTTGCAAAGATATTTCAGTAGGTGTCAACTTATTCAATTCAAGTCTACGATATAAAGAGAGAGGCATAACACTAACACCGGCTCCAAGATCACATAAAGCAGTTCTAACATAATTTCTTTTAATAGAGCATGGTATAGTTGGTACACCCGGATCTCCAGGTTTCTTTGGTATTCCACCCTTAAAAGTGTAATTAGCAAGCATGGTGGAAATTATAGCTTCCGGTATCTTTCTTTCATTTGTGATGATATCCTTCATATACTTAGCATAAGGATTTACTTTAAGCATATCAGTTAAGCGCATATGTAAGAAAATAGGTCTAATCATTTCAGCAAAGCGCTCAAAATCCTCATCATCCTTTGACTTGGATGGTTTAGGAGGAAAGGTCATGGGTTTCTGAACCCATGGTTCTCTTTCTTTACCGTGCTTCCTAGCAACAAAATCTCTCTTATCATAACTTTGATTCTTTGATCGTGGGTTATCAAGATCAACAACAGGTTCAATATCTACATCATTGTCTTTGCTAGGTTGAGCATCAACATGAACATTATCATTAGCATTATCACTAGGTTCATGTTCATCACCTGGCTGTGTTTCAGCATCAGAAATAGAAATATCATTAGGATTCTCAGGTGTGTCTATAGTAGGATCACTAGAAGCATGCAAAGTTCTATCGTTTTTCTTCTTATTATTTTTTAGAAGAACTAGGTGCCTCTAAATTATTTCTCTGAGAATCTTGCTCGATTCTCTTAGGGTGGCCTTCAGGATACAAAGGTTCCTGAGTCATTCTACCAGTTCTAGTAGCCACTCTAACAGCAAAGTCATTTTTATTATTCAATTCATCAAGCAAATCATTTTGAGCTTTAAGTACTTGCTCAGCTTGAGTAGCAACCATAGAAGCATATTTGCTAACGCGGTGAAGTTCATCTTTAACTCTAGCCAGATTATCACCTACACGTCCTATCTCGGAAGCATTATTCCTTAACTCTCTACCAACATAAGCATTAAAACTTTCTTGTCTAGCCATAAAGTCATCAAATTCATCTAAGCATGGGCTATGAAATTTAGTAGAGAGTATTTCAACTTTATCATATCTATAGAGAGAATTTACCTTTACGACCTGTGTCGGGTTATCAAGACAATGCGGTTCTTCAGGCGGTATATTAAGACCATGTATTTCTTCAATAGGAGGTAAATTCTTAACATCTTCAGCTTTAATACCTTTTTCTTTCATTGATTTCTTTGCCTCTTGCATATCTTCAGGACTGAGAAATGAAACACCTCTCTTCTTCGGAGTGGGTTTAGGAATAGGCTCAGGAGTTGGCTCAATTGGTTCGGGAATTACTTCAGGAATTGGCTCAGGAAGAGTCCAATTATTTTCACTAGTCAACATATTATTCAATAATATTTCAGCTTCGTCGACTATTTTTTCCCTGAAAACAGAACCAGCACAACTATCCAAGTAGTCCCTGGAAGCATCAGTTAGTCCATTATAAAAGATATCAAGTATTTCATTTTTCGTAAGAGGATGATCAGGCAAAGCATTAAGTAACCGGAGAAGCCTCCCCCAAGCTTGTGGGAGACACTCTTCTTTGATTTGCACAAAATTATATATTCCCCGCAAGGCAGCTTGTTTCTTATGAGCAGGGAAATACTTAGCAGAGAAGTAATAAATCATATCCAGGGGACTACGCACACAACCAGGAGCAAGAGAATTATACCAAGTCTTAGCATCACCCTTTAATGAGAACGGAAATATCTTAAGGATATATAAATAGCGAGACTTCTCATCATTAGTAAACAGGGTGGCTATATCATTCAACTTGGTAAGATGTTCCACAACAGTTTCAGATTCAAAGCCATAAAAAGGATCAGATTCAACTAAGGTAATAATATCAGGATCAACAGAGAATTCATAATCCTTATCAGTAACACAGATAGGTGAAGTAGCAAAAGCATGATCGGGTTTCATTCTAGCATTAAGAGACTGCTGCCTCCATTTAGCTAATAATTTCTGAAGATCATTTCTATCATTGCAAGAAAGAATTTCCATAGCAGCTGCTTCATTCATAACATAACCCTTAGGAACAATAGGTAATACATAATCATTGGGGGGAACTTCATCATCACTATCATCAATAATAGGTTCTTCAATATTTTCATTCCCCCTAACTCTAGCAAGTTGTTCATCTAGAAATTCACCTAATGGCACAGTAGTATCACGCACAGAAGTAGTTTCATCATGCATAGCAGAAGTGGCATCATCAATAACATGCGACATATCAGAATTCATAGCAGTAGCAGGTTTAGGTGTCGCAAGCCTACTAATAACGGACGGAGAATCTAGTGTAGAGCTAGATGGCAGTTCCTTACCTCCCCTCGTAGTTGAGGGCAAAATAGTAGTTCGATCGTCTTTCAAGTTCTTCATAGTGGTCAACAGATATAAATCCCAAGTGACTCAGAGGAAAGAGCTATGTTCCCCAGCAACGGGCGCCAGAAATTAGTCTTGATAACCCACAAGTATAGGGGATCGCAACAGCTTTCGAGGGTAGAGTATTCAACCTAAATTTATTGATTCGACACAAGGGGAGCCAAAGAACATTCTTGAGTATTAGCAGTTGAGTTGTCAATTCAGCCACACCTAGATAACTTAGTATCTGCAGCAAAGTATTTAGTACCAAAAGTGTATGATAATAATAGTAGCGGTAGCAAAAGTAAAGATAAATGTTTTTGGGTTTTTGTAGTAGATGTAACAGTAGCAACGGAAAATTAAATAAGCGAAGGACAATATGTGAAAAGCTCGTAGGCAATGGATCAGTGATGGATAATTATGCCGGATGCGATTCCTCATGCAATAGTTATAACATAGGGTGATATAGAACTAGCTCCAATTCATCAATGTAATGTAGGCATGTATTCCGTAAATAGTCATACATGCTTATGGAAAAGAACTTGCTTGACATTTTTTGTCCTACCCTCCCGTAAGCGGGGTCCTAGCGGAAACTAAGGGATATTAAGGCCTCCTTTTAATAAAGAACCGGACCAATGCATTAACACATAGTGAATACATGAAGTCCTCAAACTACGGTCATCACCGAGAAGTGTCCCGATTATTGTCACATCGGGGTTGTCAGATCGTAACACATAATAGGTGACTATAGACTTGCAAGATAGGATCAAGAACACACATATATTCATGAAAACATAATAGGTTCAGATCCGAAATCATGGCACTCGGGCCCAAGTGACAAGCATTAAGCATAGCAAAGTCATAGCAACATCAATCTCAGAACATAGTGGATACTAGGGATCAAACCCTAACAAAACTAACTTGATTACATGGTAAATATCATCCAACCCATCACCGTCCAGCAAGCCTACGATGGAATTACTCACACACGGCGGTGAGCATCATGAAATTGGTGATGGAGGATGGTTGATTATGACGACGGCGACGAATCCCCCTCTCCGGAGCCCCGAAAGGACTCCAGATCAGCCCTCCCAAGAGAGATTAGGGATTGGCGGCGGCTCCGTGCCGTGAAACGCGATGAAACTTTCTCCTTGATTTTTTTTCTCCCCGAGATGGAATATATGGAGTTGGAGTTGAGGTCGGAGGAGGTCCAGGGGGGCCACGAGATAGGGGGTCACGCCCTAGGGGGCGCCCCCCCTGTCTCGTGGACAGGCTGTGGGCCCCTGGCACTAATTCTTTCGCCAAAAATTCTTATTAAATCTGCAAAGTGCCTCCGTGGATTTCCAGGACATTCTGAGAACTTTTCTTTTCTACACATAAAACAACATCATGGCAGTTGTGCTGAAAACAGCGTCAGCCCGGGTTAGTTTCATTCAAATCATGCAAGTTAGAGTCCAAATCAAGGGCAAAAGTGTTTGGAAAAGTAGATACGTTGGAGACGTATCATCATTTCTCTATCGATCCTCAGTTAATTACTTTGGTTACATCTGATCCTTTTTATGGCTATGAATCTGAAACTGTTGTGGCACATCTTACTAAATTGAATGATATAGCCACCCTATTTACTCATGAGGAAAAGAATTGCTATTGCTATATCCTTAAATTGTTTCCTTTCTCATTAAACGGTGAAGCTAAGATATGGTTTAATTATCTTGCTCCTGGTTGTGTGTGTAGTCCCCAGGATATGATTTATTACTTCTCTGCAAAATATTTCCCCGCTCATAAGAAACAAGCTGCCTTAAGGGAAATATTTAATTTTGTGCAAACTGAAGAAGAAAGTCTCCCACAAGCTTGGGGGAGGCTTCTCCAATTACTTAATGCTTTGCCTGATCATCCTCTGAAGAAAAACGAAATACTTGATACCTTTTATAATGGACTAACCGATGCTTCTAGAGACCACCTGGATGGTTGTGTTGGTTGTGTTTTCCGGGAAAGAACTGTTGAGCAAGCTGAATTGCTATTGAATAATATATTGAGTAATGATAATGATTGGACACTTCCTGAACCAACTCCTAATCCAACTCCGAAGAAAAGGGGTATTCTATTTCTCAGTCCTGAAGATATGCAAGAGGCAAAGAAATCAATGAAAGAAGAAGGTATTAAAGCTGAAGATGTTAAGAATTTATCACCTATTGAAGAAATACATGGTCTTGATAACCCGACACGGGTAGTAAAGGTAAATTTACTTTATAGATTTGATAAGTGTGAAATCCCATCTACTAAGTTTGCTAGCCTATACTTGGATGAGTTTGATGATTTTATTGTTAAACAAGAAGACTTCAATTCTTATGTTGGTAGACAATTGAAACGTAGTGCTTATATGGTTGAACACTTGAGTGATTATATGTCTAGAGTTAAAGTTGACTTTAAGCTTATTAGTAAACATGCATCCATGGTTACCACTCAAGTAGAACAAGTGCTTAAAGCACAAGATGATTTGCTCAATGAGTTAAATAATAAAAATAATGATAATGCTGTTAGAGTTATGACTAGAGGTGGTAGAATGACCCATGAACCTTTGTATCCTGAGGGCCATCCTAAGAGAGTTGAGAAAGATTCTCAGAGAACTAATGTTGATGCACCTAGTCCTTCTAATAAAAAGAAAAATAATAATTATAGGACTTTGCATGCTTCTAGTGAACCTGCCATAGACACACCTAAGAATCCCAATCTGGTAATGAACATGAACCTAGTGATAATGTTAATGATGACGTCCATGTTGATGCTCAACCTAGCAATAATAATGAGGTAAGATTGAACCTGCTGTTGATCTTGATAACCCACAATCAAAGAATCAACGTTATGATAAGAGTTTCGTTGCTAGGAGGCATAGTAAAGAAAGAGAACCATGGGTTCAGAAACCCATGCCTTTTCCTCCTAAGCCATCCAAGAAAAAGGATGATGAGGATTTCGAGCCATTTGCTAAAATGATTAGACCTATCTTTTTGCGTATGTGTTTGACTGATATGCTTAAAATGAATCCTTATGCTAACTATATGAAGATATTGTTACAAATAAAAGAAAGATACCGGAAGCTGAAATTTCCATCATGCTTGCTAATTATACTTTTAAGGGTGGAATACCAAAGAAACTAGGAGATCCAGGGGTACCAACTATACCATGCTCCATTAAAGGAAACTATGTTAAAACTGCTTTATGTGATCTTGGAGCTGGTGTTAGTGTTATGCCTCTATCTTTATAACGTAGACTTGATTTGAATAAGTTGACACCTACTGAAATCTCTTTCCAAATGGCCGATAAATCAACTACTATACCCGTCGGTATTTGTGAGGATGTGCCTGTTGTGGTTGCAAACATTACTATCTTAACGGTTTTGTTATTCTTGATATTCCCGAGGACGACAGTATGTTGATCATCCTTGGTAGACCTTTTCTAAATACTGCAGGTGTTGTTGTTGATTGCAACAAAGGATGTCACTTTTCATGTTAATGGTAATGAACATATGGTACACTTTCCGAAGAAACAACCTCAAGTTCACAGTATCAATTTTATTGGAAAAATTTCAACGATTACTATTGGAGGTTTTGAATTCCCTCTCCCTACTCTCAAAAAGAAATATGATATTCTTATTGTTGGGGACATGCATATCCTCGTTGAGGTAACCTAGTGTTATTCGAAAATTCTCCGGTTTCATGTTATTCGAAAGTAGTTTGTTAACAATACTTGATCAACCTTGTTAGTGGATTCCTTTTGAAGAGCATGAGAAGGATGAAGCTAGAAATCACAACTCCCTGTACCAACCTTTTACTTTCTGTTATTTAGAGTAAAAAAGCAAAGATAGTATTTTCTATCTGTTTTCTGAATTATCTGTGAAATAAAAAATACCCCGAAAATAAAAGTTCTCCAAATGCCCTGAAAATTCAGTATGATTTTTTATAGAATATTTAAGAATTTCTGGCACTTAGAACACTCCAGGGGGGCACCATTTGGCCACGAGGGCATAGGGCGCGCCCCCTGCATCATGGGCCCCACGTGGACCCCCTCCACTTATTCCATCACCCACACACTTCGTCTTCCTCCAGAAAAAATCATCCCGGGGCTCAAGCCCGTGTTCGAGCTTGTTTTGCTGCCATTTTCGATCTCCTAGCTCAAAGCTCCATTCACAAAACTGCTTTGGGGGATTGTTCTTCGGTATGTGACTCCTCCAATGGTCCAATTAGTTTTTGTTCTAGTGCTTTATGTATTGCAAATTTTTGCTGCTGAAGTGGCCCTGTTCTTGAGCTTGCATGTCAAATTTATATGGTCCAAAGTAGTTTTAATGCACGATATAGCCTCTAGGCACTTGCGGGAGTAGTTGCTATCAAACTTGTTGAGTTTGGTTCACTATTATTTTGAGTCACTAAAAATTTCAGAAATTTTTCACAGGAAGAAAAATGTTTAGGAAAATGTACCAAGGTGGTTCTTCAAGGAAGCAAGAACCAAGGCTCACGATATGTGAGCCGGACTTTGAAACACCAAGGGAAGCTCAAGTGCAGCCTTGAGAATGGTCGTCAGAAGAGTTTATGGTCCAAGCAGGCTTCAAGGATGAATTTGATGCGTATGTACGTAATGCTGATCTTGAGGACTTCGTATCAGACAAGTGCCAACAATACTATTACCTCACTGATTCCTTTGTGAGGAGGTTTAAATTTTCATCCACGCGCAACACTCACACTGTTTTATTTGACCTCTATGATAAATCATATACCATGGACCTTGAAGATTTTAACACTGCTTGTAAAATCCCACAATGGGGCAACTTTAGTGAACCTCGCAAATCTGAATATAAAGATTTTCTTGCTAGTATGACCGTGGGGGGGAACTAGGGAAATCGCACAAGCTACCATAGGGAGCATTCATTTCCCTTCCATACATTACTTTGCTCTCTTTATAGGTAAATGCATTAACGGTAAAGATGAGGTTTGTCACATGTGTGTTCCAGAGCTTAGTGTCCTCAAGAGTGCGGTATTAGGTGATAAACAATATAACTTGGGGGCCATTGTTGCGCGGAGGTTACATCTTAATGGTAAAATTGGAGATATGTTTGGTGGAATTTATGCAACTCATTTAGTTGACTATCTTGGTGTACCCATAAATGGAAATGATGTTGAGTTACCACCTACTTATCTAGATTATAATTCTATGGTTCGCCATCAGTTTCTTGAGAGGAATGAACAGTTCCTCCAATACCGACTAATCTTTGACAGACGGCGTACTGTCCATATTACTCTCCCTGTTCCTACTTTCTTTAACTTTCAGGCAAATAGGAGATATTTTATAACCAGGGAGGAGGCAAATGAATAGGAGAGTAGGACGGAGGCGGCTTGCCTCCAGGCTGCAGCTCTCCAGGAAGTAGCTGTTGCAAATGAATACGAGAGGAGGACGGAGGCGGCTCACCTCTAGACTGCATCTCTCCAGGCAGGAGTTGTTGCATCTCAGTACAACCCCGACTATGACTTTGGATATCCACCAGGCCAGCCGTGGCCATAAACCAACTTAGGCCAAAAGCCTAAGCTTGGGGGAGTACGTATTTCTCACCGACATTGCATTCATGTTCACACATTCATTCTAGTTGTCGGTGTTCATAGTTTTTCATTGTACTATCCATGCGAGTTTATTTTCTTTTCTTGCTTTCTTCTTGTGTGTTTGAAAAACTTTGAAAAAAGAAAAACCAAAAAAATTAGTTGTAGCTTTTAGCTAGTTTACTTTCCATGCTTGTAGTAGTAATTAAAAGCAAACCCAAAAAGATTTCTCGTTCTTCTTTTGCTTGTTGGGAGCTTTTCCGTGTAAATAGTTTTATCGTTCTTTGAATTTCTTTTCTATTCTTTGGGGGTCGAGAGGAGAAGACCACGATGAAAATGTTGAGTGGCTCTTATGTGCATTATTGTTGATTTAACCAAGAGCCCATATTACCTTGTCTTCTCCTTTGTATTAAATGCTTGCAGATTCAAGCTTAGTCTAGTGCACGTGCACTATTATTATTATCCACGCCGTTCGGTCGTGCAAGTGAAAGGTAATAATGACAATATATGATGAAATGATTGAGATGGGAGAAGCTGGTATGAACTCGACCTATCTTGTTTTTGTAAATATGATTAGTTCATCGTTCCTGATTCAGCCTATTATGAATGAAACATGTTTGCAATGACAATTAGAGATTATAGTTGCTCATGCCATGCCTAATTAGCTAGGAGTTTATAATGGTTTACCTTGCGTGCCAACCTGCTATTAAAATAGTTGTGATGTGGTATGATAGGGTGGTATCCTCCTTTGAATGATTCAAGTGGCTTGACTTGGCACATGTTCACGCATGTAGTTGAAACAAAATCAACATAGCCTTCACGATATTTATGTTCATGGTGATTTATATCCTACTCATGCTTGCACTCATTGTTGGTTAATCTTAATGCATGTTCATGACTGTTGTCGCTCTCTAGTTGGTTGCTTCCTAGTCTGTTTCTAGCCTTCACTTGTACTAAGCGGGAATATTGCTTGTGCATCCACTTCCATAAACCCCAAAGTTATTCCATATGAGTCCACCATACCTTCCTTTATGCGGTACTTACCTGCCGTTCCAAGTAAATTTATATGTGCCAAACTCTAAACCTTCAAATGAAATTATGTTTTGTATGCTCGAATAGCTCATGTATCAACTAGGGTTGTCTGTATCTTCCATGCTAGGTGGGTCATTCTCACGATGAGTGGACTCTGCTCATCATTCACGAGAAAATGGCCGGTAACCGGGATGCCCATTCCCATGTGTGACGCCCCCGATTCAATCGTACACTAATCATGCACACAAATGTGTACCATCAAGATCAGGGACTCACGGGAAGATATCACAACACAACTCTAAAAGTAAAATAAGTCATACAAGCATCATATTACAAGCCAAGGGCCTCGAGGGCTCGAATACAAGTGCTCGAACATAAACAAGTCAGCGGAAGCAACAATATCTGAGTACAGACATAAGTTAAACAAGTTTCCATAAGATGGCTAGCACAAACTAGGACACAGATCGAAAGAGGTGTAGGCCTCCTGCCTGGGATCCTCCTAAACTACTCCTTGGCGGCAGCGGCCTGAACGTAGTAGTAGGCACCCTCGGTGTAGTAGGGATCATCGTCGACGGTGGCGTCAGACTCCTAGGCTCCAACACCTGGTTGTGACGTCCGAGAAGAAGAGAAAAAGGGGGGAAGGGGGAGCAAAGCAAGCGTGAGTACTCATCCAAAGTACTCGCAATAAAGGATCTACACTACATATGCATGAGTATTGTGTAAAGAGGCAATATCGGTGGACTAAACTGCAGAATGCCAGAATAAGCGGGGGATAGATAGTCCTATCGAAGACTACGCTTCTGGCAGTCTCCATCTTGCAGCATGTAGAAGAGACTAGATGGTAAGTTCACCAAGTACCATCGCATAGCATAATCCTACCCGGCGATCCTCCCCTCGTCGCCCTATGGGAAAGCGATCACCGGGTTGTCTCTGGAACTTGTCTGGGTGTCTTTTATTAAGTATCTGGTTCTGGTTGTCATAAGGTCAAGGTACAACTCCGGGTCATCCTTTTACCGAGGGACACGGCTATTAGAATAGATAAACTTCCCTGCAGGGGTGCACCACATAACCCAACGCTCGATCCCTCTGGCCGGACACACTTTCCTGGGTCATGCCCGGCCTCGGAAGATCAACATGTCACCACCCCACCGAGGCAAAACAGATAGGTCCGCATGCTGGTCCAAATCATATGCCTGCAGGGATCTGGGCCCATCACCCATTGCACACCTGCACATTGCGAACCCGGCCAGTGAGCAGACCTAGCCTCCCTTATACAAGAGCAGGCATTCCAGTCCAACCCGATGCGCGCTGCTCAGTCGCTGACATCAAGAAGGCTTCAGCTGATACCACGACGTCGAGTGCCCATAACTGTTCCCGCGTAGTTGGTTAGTGTGTATAGGCCAGTGGCCAAACTCAGATCAAATACCAAGATCTCATTAAGCGTGTTATTATGAAGTAACCGCGAATGCCGACTAGGGCCAGGCCCACCTCTCGCCTAGGTGGTCTCAACCTGCCTCGTTGCTCCACCACAAAGTAACCATAAGGAGGCTGTCGGGAACCCAGGCCCATCACTACCTGGATGGAACCACCTGCCCCTTCAGCCCCCATCTCCGAAACACTTGTGGGTACTCTACGAGCCGACCCGACTTTAGTCACCACCTGAATATTATATATGTATGTATAGTATATACTCGTGATCACCTCCCGAGTGATCACGTCCTGATAGTATAGCATGGTAGACGGACAAGAATGTAGGGCCATAGATGATACACTAGCATCCTATACTAGCATTTAGGATTGCAAGTAAGGTATCAATAACTGTAGCAACAATGACATGCTATGCAACAGAATAGGATTAACCGAAACAATAACATGCTACACTACTCTAATTCAAGCAGTAGAGGGAAGGAATAGGCAATATCTGGTGATCAAGGGGGGGGGGCTTGCCTGGTTGCTCTAGCAAGAAGGAGGGGTCGTCAACTCCGTAGTCGATCGGGGCAGTAGCGGCGTCGGTCTCGTAGTCTACCAGAGAGAAGAGGGGGGAAACAATAAATATAATATAAACATAAGAATGACGATGCATGACATGACAAAGAGTGGTTCTAGGTGTGCCCTAACGTGGTAGTAGGTGATATCGGTGAAGGGGGGAACATCCGGGAAAGTATCCCCGGTGTTTTGCGTTCTCGAACAGATGAACCGGAGGCGAAATGGTGCACGTTCGCTATGCTAGGGATGCGTGGCTAACGAACAGGCTGTGTATTCGGATTCGTCTCGTCGTTCTAAGCAACTTTTATGTACAAAGTATTTTAAACCGAGCTACGGTTTATTTTATATTAATTTTCAAAGTTTTAACTCACTTTTAGAATTAAGAGAATTGATTTAATTCAAAAATCATTTTATGATGTCAGCGGTCAACTCTGACCGTTGACTGGTCTAACTGACAAGATGGCCCCACTATCATTGACTGTTAACAAATTAACACTACTAATTAGTTTATTTAACATGTTAGTTAAGTTAATTAATTACTCAATTAATTTATTAATTAGTATTTTATTTTTATTTTTATTTTTATTTTTTAAAGTTCCTTTTTTCAAACTGTTCTCGGGTGGGCCCCCTTGTCATAGGCCCGCAGGGGCCTAGCGGGTGTGGGCAGCGGTTAACGGGCGGCTGGCCCCAGGCACAGGCGTCGCCCGAGTTGAGGCCGAGCCCGACCGGGGGGCCAAGGCGAGGTCGCGGCCGGAGCGGGGCTGAGCGGGCACGAGCGCGGGAGGTCGCTAGAGGAGGACGCCGGCAGGAGGGCAGCAGCCGGCGCTGGCCGACACACAACGGCAGGCGGCAACGGGAGGCAAGTGGGGGAGGTCGTGAAGGCGAGCGCGAGGCCACGGCACGAGGCGGCGGCTTCATGGCGGGGTCGTGGCGGGCGGGGAGCAGCCGCGGCAGGAGGGCGAGCGGCAGTGGTGGGGCTTGGCGGTGAAGCAGGGGCTCGGTGGTAGACGGCACACACGCGGGCGGGTGCGGGATTGCTCCCTGGCATGACCAGGGGCATGCCAGGAGGGAAGCAGAGCCAGAGCGAAGGCAGGCACGACGCACGGTGGGATGCGTGGGCGATGCCAAGCAGGCGACGGCGGGAGCGGGGCCAGGTGGTTGACGGCAACGCGGGTAGCGCGAGCTTGCGCACTTCGGCGCAGGTAGGCGCGGCCGGCGGCTGATGCGGGCGTGCGGGGGAGGCGGGGCGCGCGGGTGGCGCCAGGGCTGGTTGTGCGCAGGGCGGGAGAGGAAGCGCGTGCGCGCGTGGTCGAAGGGGAGCAGGGGGCGCTTGCAGGAACAGGTGGGGAGCGGCGGCGGACGGTGACCTTGCAAGAATAGGGGGTGCTCACGGGGTAGTAGTAGGGTACGGCAGCGGTGCTCGGGGTGGGGGACGGGGACAACGCGGCGGCGGAGAGGAGGC
>NC_057810.1:254324381-254335535 GCF_018294505.1 Triticum aestivum
GGAGAGGGGGATCGAGGGAGTGGGGGAGTGGGTGACGAGGATTAGGGTTTGGGGTGCGGGGGGATATGGTGGGACGGGGTGGGCCAGTTGGGCCAGTGTGCTGGACGGCTGGGCCGTTTGGCCCAGTTGGCCTGGAGGGCTTTGCTTTTTTTAGTTAGTTTTGTTTTCTGTTTTTTTTGTTCTTTTTCCTTTTTCTTGTTTTAGTTTAGTTTCACATTTATCTTAGTTTTATAAACTATAAAAGTAGTCCCTAATTTAGTATATGTATTAATGCCACATCCCGAACATTTTATTTTTAATGTTTGAATTTTTTTTATTTTTTGCCAATAATTAAGTTTTGAATTTGAATCGTTTGAACTAACGCGAGATTATCAACAGTAACCAAAGGTGATGTGGCATCATTAGAATAGGTTTACTGTAGTTTAATTATCCGGGCATTACACCATGCTCAAATCAAATCAAAATAATTGCAAACAAAACTCCTCCAGGATTGTTGTTAGTTGGACGGTACCCGTTGTTTCGGACCAGCCGTGGAATGTGCTCGTTGGTGGTGGGGGAGTATAAACTTTACCATTCTGTTTGGGAACCGCCTATAATGTATGTAGGATGGAAGATATCAAGATCTCTTGGTTGTTATGTTGACAATGAAAGTATGCCGCTCAAAATATTATTTATCTCTATTTCAAAACTCGAGCTCTGGCACCTCTGCAAATCCCTGCTTCGCTCTGCGAAGGGCCTATCTATTTACTTTTATGTTGAGTCATCATCCTCTTGTTAAAAAGCACCTGTTGGAGAGCACCACTGTCAGTTGTATACATGCTATTAATTTAAATTGATTATGACTGGATCTCTTTTGCCATGAATTACAGTCAGTCCTTGATCTTCAGGGGTGCTCTGCATTTATATTTTGCGGTCTCAGAAAGGGCTAGCGATATACCATCTTGTTATATTATATTATGATTGCTTTGAGAAAGTGTTGTCATCTAAGAATTATTATTATTGCTTGCTAGTTGATTATGCCATTGATATGAGTATGTGAGACCTAAGTGTTATTGTGAATATGGTTAGTTCACAATCTTTAATGTAAACTTGAATGTTGGCTTTACATATTTGCAACAACAATATGAAACAGAGTTTGTAAAAGTTTTTCTTTATTGCTTTCAGTTTGTCAACTGAATTGCTTGAGGACAAGCAAAGATTTATGCTTTGGGGAGTTGATATGTCTCCAACGTATCTACTTTTCCAAACACTATTGCCCTTGTTTTGGACTCTAACATGCATGGTTTGAATGGAACTAACCCGGACTGATACTGTTTTTAGCAGAATTGCCATGGTTTTATTTTTGTGCAGAAATAAAAGTTCTCGGAAGGACCTAAAACTCCACGGAGTCACGTTTTGGAATTAATAAAAAATATTTGCGAAAGAATCAACGTAAGGGGGGCCACACCCTGTCCATGAGGGTGCAGGGCACGCCCACCCCGTGGGGCACGCCCCTAGCCTCGTGGCCCCCCTGGACCTCCACCGACCTCAACTCCAACTCATATATTCACGTTCGTGGAGAAAAAAATCAGAAAGAAGGATTCATCGTGTTTTACGATACGGAGCCGCCGCCAAGCCCTAATCTTCCTCGGGAGGGCTGATCTGGAGTCTGTTCGGGGCTCCGGAGAGGGGAATCTGTCACCATCGTCATCATCAACCATCCTCCATCACCATTTTCATGATGGTCACCTCCGTGCGTGACTAATCCCATCGTAGGCTTGCTGGACGGTGATGGGTTGGATGAGATTTACCATGTAATTGAGTTCGTTTTGTTAGGGTTTGAACCCTAGTATCCATGATTTCTAGTATTGATGTTGCTATGACTTTGTCATGCTTAATGCTTGTCACTAGGTCTCGAGTGCCATGATTTCCGATCTAAACCTATTATGTTTTCATGAATATATGTGAGTTCTTGATTCTATCTTGCAAGTCAATAGTCACCTACTACATGTTATGATCCGGCAAACCCTGGAGTGACAATAGTCGGGACACTTCCCGGTGATGACCGTAGTTTGAGGAGTTCATGTGTTCACTAAGTGCTAATGCTTTGGTCCGGTACTCTATTAAAAGGAGGCCTTAATATCCCTTAGTTTCCAATAGGACCCAGCTGCCACGGGAGGGTAGGACAAAAGATGTCATGCAAGTTCTTTTCCATAAGCATGTATGACAATATTCGGAATACATGCCTACATTACATTGATGAATTGGAGCTAGTTCTGTGTCACCCTATGTTATTATTGTTGCATGATGAATTGCATCCGACATAATTATCCATCATTGATCCATTTCCTATGAGCTTTTCACATATTGCTCTTTGCTTAGTTACTTCTCCGTTGCCACTGTTATGATTGCTACAAAACCGCTACCGTTACTTTTGCCATTGTTACCGTTACCTCCATACTACTTTGCTACTAAACACGTTGTTGCATATATTAAGTCTTTCAGGTGTGGTTGAGTTGACAACTCAGCTGCTAATACTTGAGAATTCTTTGGCTCCCCTTGTGTTGAATCAATAAATTTGGGTTGAATACTCTACCCTCGAAAACTGTTGTGATCCCCTATACTTGTGGGTTATCAAGAATCTTAGGAGGAGAGTTCCCTATTCAGAAATTTCTCAAACTTAGTTCCTTGAGACCTATGAGGAATTTGATTGGATTACAAGGGGAATTTATGTAGGATTTAATAGGGATTGGTTGAATAAGATGATAAAATAACCCGTTAGAAACGAGATACGTGTGTTTGTATGATGATATATATGGTGATGATCCTGATTACAGGTTTATGAGTGTAAAAATCACTAGTCAAAGTCCTTATCATGATTTAAGTTCATCTACTACATAGGAAATAAAGGAAATGATAGATTTGTTAAGACGAGTTTTGGAGGATTTGATCAGAAAAGAATTGCTTACCAAAGATGACAATACCTAGATCTATTCGTGTTTTTATGCCTAGCAAGGGGCGTTAAACAATAGTGCTTGTTGGGAGGCAACTCAATTTTATTTTTGTTCTTTGCTTTTTGCTCCTGTTTTGCTTTGAATAATTCATCTAGTGTCTGGTTAGATGTGACTTTGTATTTTAATTAGTGTTTGTTCCAAGTAAGACCTTTGGGATGGCTTACGGTGATAGTTGTTTTGATCTTGCTGAAAAACAGAAACTCTTGCGCCCGGGAAAATAATTTAATAATTCACAGAAGCGTGTTTTTGATCTGATTCTTTTTGCACAAGATTGGCTCACAAATTTCCCAGGTTTTCCTAATGTTTCAGAATTTTTGGAGTTACAGAAGTATTCGAAGTTTCCAGATTGCTACCGACTGTTCTGTTTTTGACAGATTCTGATTTCTATGTGTTGTTTGCTTATTTTGATGAATCTATGGGTAGTATCATGGGGTATGAACCATGGAAAAGTAAGAATGCAGTAGATATTACTCCAATATAAATAAAGAATGATTTCACAACATTATCAAAGGTGGTGATTTATTTTCTTATACTAACGGAGCTTATGAAATTTTTCTGTTGAGTTTTGTGTTGTGAAGTTTTCAAGTTTTGGGTAAGGATTTGATGGACTAAAGTTTGTTCCAAATGGATTTGTTCTATTTTTCACAACTTTTAAAAAATGTTCAGAATTTCAGAAAATGTTCCCCTTTTCGGAGATTATTCACAAATCTTGAAAATGTTCATATTTTCATTTTCAGGAGTTTCAAATAATGTTCCCGTTTCCAAATTGAAAATCTATTTTCAAATTTTGTTTGGGTTTTTCAATAATTGTTTGGAACATTTTTGTTCAAAATTTTCACCAGCTTTTAGAGTTATTATTGGAATTTCAAAAAATGTTCCCGTATCCACAAATTGGTCATTTTTTAAAACGTTCATGTTGCGATTTCTTTTCCGGAGTTTTATTTTTTTTTGTTCCCAATTTTGGTCGCAAGTTTCAAAAAGTGTTTGCATTTCCACATTTTGTTTTGGAATTTAAAAATTGTACCTGTTTGAAAAAACTGTACAGGATTTTAATTTGTTTTTAAATAATGTTTGATTTAAAAAATATGTTTACAAATTTGTAAAGTGTTTGCGCTTCATTCTTTTTTTTCAAAAATAGTTGATATCGAAATTTAAAAAATATTTGTTTCTGCGCTGGTGATTGGTTCTTAATATTTTTCACTTCCTTTTAACGACTAAAGCTCGGTAGGTCAACTGGTTGGAGTGTTATGTTTTTAATATGACATCCTGGGTTTGATCCCCACAAACGCGTCTTTGTTGGATCTACAGTATATCATCGCAGCCTCTCATTATCTTCATGGGCCGGCCCATTCGTTCGAGAAAATCACAGACGAACGTAAAAATTAACCCCAGCGTCCCATGACGGACGAAAATTAGGTAGGTCCCACCCTAAACGAAAAAATACCACGAGACAATGAATATTATGACCAAACCAAGAATACCTATTCCCTTTAATAGTACGTATAGATATAGATATAGATATAGATATAGATATAGATTGTCTTGAGTTTTAAAATTAGTCATGGTTTTATTCAGAACACACGCATGTGCAACATGGGCCGACCCAATAACTGGTTTCAGTCCAATTTTGTGTTTTATTTGATTTATCATTTTCATGTAACTTTTTTATTTAACATATTTAAGAGAGATGTGAAAAAAATCACAATCTAGAAAATGTTCCAGAATATCAAAAAATGTTTGTGAATTTTAGTAAATGATTGTGAACTAAAAATATTTGCAAAATTTAAAAAAAAATCATGAATTTAATAAGTGCTCAAAAATTCTAAAAACATTCAAATTTTCAAACGATTTTCTTGAATTTTACAATTATTCATGATTTTATCTTTATAAATTGTTCATGAATTCAAAAAGGTTCCTAAATTTTAGGACACCGATAACGCCCACACGTGTGGGCGTTAAGGGGGTCTAGCCGCACATCCCGTGTGGTATCTATGTGAAACAGCTCGCACGCGTACGTGCGGGCAAAACAGGTAACCACCACACGTCCAGCGTCCCGCCTCGCAGCCCGCACGTCCGGCGTCCCTCCTCCCGGCCCGCACGCTCCTCCATCCCCACAAACTGGTGTGGGTCCCCCACGAGAGAGTCGCCATCCGCCCCACGCTAAACCTCATGTAGGATCAAAAGTATGTTTAGACAGGGGATGATTAGACTACTTGACCAAATAAAAACTTAACCTTTTCCCAATTTTAGTTCCTGGCAGATTTTAACAACTTAGCACAAGTCAAGCAGTCACATTACAATTCAAGCAAGCATGCAAAGAGTATATGAGCAGCGGAAAGTAAAGCATGCAACTTGTAAGAAAGTAAATGGGAGGAGTTTGGAGGCGCAAACGCAATGTTGACACAGAGATTTTTGGCGTGGTTCCAATAGGTGGTGCTATCGTACATCCATGTTGATTGAGACTTCAACCCAGGGAGGGTAACAGTTGCACGAAACCACGGAGGGCTCCACCCATGAAGAAGAAACCTTGTCTATCCCATCATGGCCATCGCCCACGAAGGACTTGCCTCACTAGGGTAGATCTTCATGAAGTATGCGATCTCCTTGCCCTTACAAACTCCTTGGTTCAACTCCATAATCTTGACGGAGGCTCCCAAGTGACACCTAACCAATCTAGGAGACACCACTCTCCAAAAGGTAATAGATGGTGTGTTGTTGATGAACTCCTTGCTCTTCTGCTTCGAATGATAGTCTCCCAACACTCAACTCTCTCTCACGGATTTGGCTATGGTGGAAAGATGATTTGAGTGGATAGCAACTTGGGAAAGGATAGAGATCAAGGTTCATATGGTAGGATTGGAATATCTTGGCCTCAACACATGAGTAGGTGGTTCTCTCTCAGAAAATGAGTAGTGGAAGTGTATGTTTGTTCTGATGGCTCTCTTCATGAATGAAGAGTGGCTGGAGGGGTATATATAGCCTCCACACAAAATCTAACCATTACACACATATTCCCAAACTCGGTGGGACCGAATCAGCAAACTCGGTCAGACCGATTTAGTTCAAAATGTGAACGTTAGGATTTTTGGTGGGACCGGTATAGTCAACTCGGTGGGACCGATATGCTGGGGTTAGGGCATACGTAATCTCGGTGTGACCGATCGTATAAACTCGATGGGACCGATTTCAGCAATAGGTACACAGAGGGTTGGTTAGGCAAACTCGGTGGGACCGATTTGCTCACTTCGGTGGGACCAAAGTGTTATAAAAAGGAAATAGGGAGTTTGCAATGCAGACTCAGTGGGACCGATTTGCTCATTTTGGTGAGACCTAAATGTTACAAAAGGGAAACAGAGAGTTTGCAATCCCATCTCGGTGAGACCGAGATCCCTATCGGTGAGACCGAAGTAACTAGGGTTTGTGGCAATGGCTATGTCAAATGAAACTCGGTGGCGCCGGATAGATCAAATCGGTGGGGCCGAAATTGACTTTTTGGTTTAGGACATATGTGGAAATGAGAAAGTGGTTGAGGATTTTGGAGCATATCACAAAGCATTTTGAGCGAGTAACTCATTAAGAAACACCTCATCCCCTTTTAATAGTATTGGCTTTCCTCTAGACTAAATGTGATCTTGGATCACTAAAATGAAAATGTAGAGTCTTGAGCTTGTTACCAATATATGTCCTTTGCATATTGAGGGATCCACTACTCTAGTCCATGCCATGCCAATCATTGAACTTTCTGAAATGATTATCTTGAAAGATCATTAGTTCAATGAACTATATGTTGTTAAGAATTACCAAAACCACCCAGGAATTAGTTGCACTTTCACCTCACTGAACCCCTCTTCCATCTCCCACCTCCCGATTGGCTCCTTCCCCTACCTCTCTCCTTGTGTTTCCCAAATTGCCATAGAAAATCCTAGCGCCGCCTAGCCAAAAAACATGGCAACAAATTCTACAAGATGAGAAGCCTCATGGATCCATATGGTCTCCTCTCCTCTCCCCTTACAAATTTCGCACAAAATTTCCAACAAATCTGACACAAAGCCATGTCATTCAAAATTGCCATGCTTGCTACTCATGATTCATTGGTAGAAGTTGGATCTACAAAATTCCATCTTGCTGTCCTAAATTTGATCCGCATCTTAGTTGCCATCAAGTTTGTAGAAGCTGCATGTTCGGAGTTTTTCCTCAGGGGATTGAGGGGAAACAAATGTCGCCCATCTTTGCTGGTAGTTGCCACCCGGTTATAGAAGTGGTTTTCGCCAAATGACTGAAACTAAAACTTTGGCATTTATTTACAGCGAAAATTGCCGCCAATACTACAAGGTAGTTGCCACCCTATTAAAGAAGTAGTATGAAGAAGGATGCATTGCAAAAATGATGCACGACTACAATGTTTTTAGTTGCCATGCTATGTTAGGGATGCATGCCATTTATACATAGGTTGTCATGTCTCTTTTAGTTTAACTAACAAAAGAGTAAGGGGAGAGTAATGCATACTCATGCATACCTTGATTGAATCATTCTACAGGAGTTGAAAAAATAGGGGAAGGAGCAAAATGGATCCTAGAGACGGATCTAATCCTTGCTTTTTCGGACAGCCACAAGTGCCCCCATGGGATGCGCCGGGGTACAATAAACTCATTACAGCAGGTCCATTGCTACCACTACTACAATAATGCGTGCACATGGTTAATGATGTGTGAAAGAAAAAGTCAGATTTGGCATGTTCGTAGAAATGAAAAAATGGCAATCTGTCTTATGTTTTATGTTGACAAGTTCGCATGTTCTTACAATACAACCACACTGCCAGGAGTCCTATGGCAAACTGCACCACAGGGAGCTATCAGTAATACAAATGCAGGGCACCAAACTACAATTGGCACAAGTGGCAAATCAAGGTATTTGTGAAGCCATGGCACTGTCTCACTCAATTGCCATATGTGAATATATACATATGCCATTGTTGTTGTACTGCAGTTTCCATGGCTGGCCAACTGCAGTTGCCAAGCTGGAAAACTGCAGTTACCAAAGACTTGTAAACTGCAGTTGCCGTGCATGCTGGACTAGATTTGCCATGCATGGTGGTCTAGAATTGCCATGTTTTAAAAGGGGCACCTACATGTCTTGACTGATGTAAATGACATATATTTTTTAAAAAAAAATTAACAATGAACTTCAAAATTGCCATGCAAGAAGGAAGATAGCACTAACAATAGTTTGCATACTTCGTTTCAGATATCATGTCTGCGGCAAGCACAACCTTAACATTGTCGTAAGTCCAGACAGAGACGTCAAACTTATGTGGAGGAGGTGGACCTCCTATCGCATCGAGATTGACGGTAGATAAATCAAGACGGTCGATGTACATCAGCTGATAAACACGAAAAATGGGGAAATAGTTAAGAAAAAACATGTCAGGATTCAATATTGTGTAACATAAAACATTACACTAAAAGGAAAAAATTATTGTGAATGCCATGTGATTGGCATTGCATTCTCACATGTGTGCAGTGAATAGAAAATTTGCCATATACATGGTGATATATTTTCCATGTATCACCTTTTAAAATCTGCGCATATGGGCAATGAAAAATGACAAACCAAAAATGCACATTCAAAAGAAAGTATGTATCAAATGTGATTTGAATGCAATTGCCATGTAGCATCAACTAGAGATGTCATGCATCAACAACTATACTTGCCATTGATATGTCTCCATCGTATCTATAATTTTTGATTGTTCCATGCCAATATTATTCAACTTTCATATACTTTTGGCAACTTTTTATATTATTTTTGGACTAACATATTGATCTAGTGCCCAGTGCCAGTTCCTATTTGTTGCATGTTTTATGTTTCGCAGAAACCCCATATCAAACGGAGTCCAAACGGGATAAAAACGGACGGAGAATTATTTTGGAATATTTGTGATTTTTGGGAAGTAAAATCAACACGAGACAGTGCCCGAGGGGGCCAGGAGATAGGGGGCCCGCCCCAGGGAGGCAGGCGCGCCCTGGACTGTCCTGATCCCCCCGTAAGGCGGTTGACGCTCTTCCTTTGCTACAAGAAAGATAACTTTATGAGAAAGATCTGGGCGAAAGATTCACCCCAATCGGAGTTACGGATCTCCGGATATAAAAGAATCGGTGAAGGGGCAAAATCTAAAAACGCAGAAACAGAGAGGGACAGAGAGATAGATCCAATCTCGGAGGAGCTCTCGCCCCTCCCACACTATGGGAGCCAAGGACCAGAGGGGAAACCCTTATCCCATCTAGGGAGAAGGTCAATGTAGCGACCAGACCTCAAACAGTCTGATCTCTGTGCTTCAGTGTCATCCCTGGATTAGTAATGCTGACACGCACAGTACTTGAAGGATTTATAACAGAGTAGCACTCACACACTTATTACATTGAATGTCTCCAAGGAGAACTTATTACAATAAATATGGCTTAAGGCCATCTAATAACGATAAAGCGGAAGGCTTGGAAGATAAGTGAGTCCATCAACTCCAATGGCATCACTGAGTATAGAACCACGATCCTAAGGCATCTTACTCGTCATCTAAAAAGTCTGCAACATGAACGTTGCAGCCCGAAAATGGGTCAGCACATGGAATATGCTGGCAAAGTAACACATAGAGAGTAATGAATGAATAAAGCTATACTACATGCATATATGGCTGGTGGAAAGCTCTATGGTTATAGTTTTGCGTAAAGCCAGTTTTTTCCTACTGCAAAGGAATAAATTTATTTAACTATCATGGTGGTTGTTAAACATTGAAAATGGTTGACAGCATTCTCAATCCTAATTAGGTAACATCATCATTAAACAAACCCAACAATATTAATTAGAGTAACATGATGAGATTCACATGATAATCCAAGTACTAGATACTCAAAACGTCCATAACCGGGGACACGGCTAATCATGATTAGCTTATACACTCTGCAGAGGTTGCGCACTTTTCCACACATGACTTGATCTCCTCCGTTGGGATTCTCGCACTACATTGTGTTTGAGAAACGGATGACCGAGACATAGTCTTTCAGAAGCGCTAGCACCTTACGATGGGTAGACCGTACCAACCTACATCCGCTACATCTGCTAGTCTACCACTGTAAGAGTTCGCACGACTTAGTCAATTATGCTAGAGCCCATAATAGCATGTGGTTGCACACAGAAGTTTCTAGCATGAATAATCTTATGATCCCTTTGAGCCTGGGTGGCGGTCCAAAATCAAACAGGCAATCCTGGAATACCCAGGTACCTCAATCCACCCAGATGTGTATTAAAGTTGCCACCTTAAATAAATCATTAATTAACAAATCTCACATTTGACATGGAAATTCACTCACCCAATCCACGTCTACTAGCATAGCATGGCATAATAAGCAAACGTAGAAGTATCTCCCAAGGGTTTGATAATAAAACAGGTAATAGGTACTACCTCAATCTACTTCCCAAAACCCACATATTAATTCAAATCCTAATCATGCAATTGTTTGGAGGATTGAACTAATGCAATAAAACTGGGTAATAAGGAGGTATGATCAAAGTGTTACTTGCCTTGCTGATGATCCGCGAAACCTAGGGATTCGAAGTAGCAAGCGGCGCAATCCGGGTACTCTATCGCAAGCAAACAAACAGACAAGCATACAATAAGTACTCATCTAATGCACGGGTAAAACTCAAATAGGAGGTCTAACCAGAAAGTTCAATTTAAGAACTCCGGTTTGCAAAAAGAATCAAATCGAGCAAAGAAACAAAACTCAAACGGCGAAAGAAACAAGCTTCGTTTACTAATCTGGACCTAAGTCAAATTTTATAGAACCAAAAACTGGTTTGAGTAGATTATTCGGAAAGAGGGTTTCGAGACGAAACTCTAGGCGCTTGAATCGCCTGATTCCGATAAACGAGCGAAAAGATAAACTAAAACGAAAATCGGATCAGAAATCGCGATCAAAAAAATCGTGGAATAAATCCGAGAAAAAGAAAAACGACGAACAGATTAACGAACGAACGTTCGTTATCTGGATCTAAACGATGGATACGTCTGTTAAAACGGACGAACGAGCGAACGCTCGTCAAATAAATAAACCGATAAAACCGATCTAATAAAATAAAAAAAACTAGGGTTTTCTTTTTAAAAAAC
>NC_057810.1:254335694-254365704 GCF_018294505.1 Triticum aestivum
GAGGCGGCGGCAGCTCCGACTTGGGGAGGGGGTCGGGCGGCGGCGGCGGCTCGAACTCTCCCGAGTCCGGCGGCGGCACGGCGGGGGAGGCGGTGGCGCGAGCGGGCCGGCCTGGCTCGGCTGGGCTTCGGCCCAGTCGGGCGCGGGGAGTTTTTTTTTTAAATAATTTCGCCGAACTGAAAAAAAATCTAGAAAATTAAATAAAAATCTAAAAACACCAAAATAAATTTTCATCGTCCAAATAAAATATTTAGAACAAGACGAACATTTTTTTGGTCCTAAAATTCATTTTGAAAATTGTGCAATTTTTTCCTAAATTCAAATAAAATAGCAAAAACACCAAAATAAATCTTATTTGATTTTTTATTAAATCCTCATTATTTCTTTATTTTGGGAAATTCATTTTATTCCCTCTCTCTTATTTTTGTGATTGAAATAATTTAAGATAAAATAAATAAAATCAAATGATCCTATTTCCAAAATTCGAGAAAACTCAAATATGAAAATAATGAAATCCCCAACTCTCTCCGTGGGTCCTTGAGTTGCGCAGAATTTCTAGGATCAAGGAAAAATGCAATAAAATATGATATGCAATGATGATCTATGTATAGCATTCCAAATTGAAAATTTGGGATGTTACAAACCTACCCCCCTTAAGATGAATCTCTCCCTCGAGATTCGGGCTGGCTAGAAAATAGGTGAGGGTGGTCCTTCAGCAAATCTTCCTCTCGCTCCCAGGTGGCTTCATCCTCGGTGTGGTGGCTCCACTGAACTTTGCAAAACTTGATAACCTTGCTGCGGGTGACTCGGCTGGCATATTCAAGAATCTTAACTGGTTTCTCCTCATAGGTCAAATCACTGTCCAACTGAATCGACTCCAGTCGCATTGTATCTCTCAGCGGTATATCAGCCATCTCGGCGTGGCACTTCTTCAACTGGGAAACGTGGAACACGTCGTGA
The DNA here is from genome assembly GCF_018294505.1 of Triticum aestivum. NCBI lineage: Eukaryota > Viridiplantae > Streptophyta > Magnoliopsida > Poales > Poaceae > Triticum > Triticum aestivum. The sequence goes on from NC_057810.1 coordinate 254,336,655, forward strand.
ACTCCTGACAATCCCTCAGGCAATTCCAACTTGTAGGCAACCTCTCCCATACGTTCCAAAACTTTGTATGGTCCCACAAAACGTGGCGCTAACTTTCCTTTAACACCAAAACGCTTGACTCCTCGAAGTGGAGATACACGAGGATAGTCTCTATCTCTGACTTTGTACACTGTCTCCTTGCGTTTTGCATCTGCATAGCTTTTCTGTCTGGACTGGGCTACCTTGAGCTTGTCGCGAATCAACTTCACTTTCCGTTTAGACTCCTTAATCAAATCTGGTCCAAACAACTGATGGTCTCCAACTTCGTCCCAAGACAGCGGGGTTCTGCACCTCCTTCCGTATAAGGCTTCGAAAGGGGGCATCTTCAAACTGGATTGATAATTGTTGTTGTAGGAGAACTCCGCATACGGCAAATTGTCGTCCCAACTAGATCCATAATCTAGCGCACAAGCTCTCATCATATCCTCCAAAATCTGATTTACTCTCTCGGTCTGTCCATCTGTCTGTGGATGAAAAGCGGTACTGAACTCTAGCCTGGTACCCAAGGTTTCGTGCAACTGATTCCAGAACTTTGAGGTGAACTGAGTTCCTCTATCTGATACAATGCTCCTTGGAAGTCCATGCAAACATACGATCCTGGTCATGTATATTTTGGCCAAGTTAGCACTGGTGTAAGTTGTCTTCACTGGAATGAAATGAGCTACCTTCGTCAAACGATCGACTACAACCCAAATCGAGTCATAGCCTGAACGAGTCCTGGGCAATCCTGTGATAAAATCCATGCCTAGCTTATCCCACTTCCATTCGGGTATCGGCAATGGTTGCAACAATCCTGCTGGCTTCTGGTGCTCTGCCTTTACTATCTGACATACATCACAAACTGCTACATACTCCGCAATATCTTTCTTCATTCTGGTCCACCAGAAAGTTTCCTTCAAATCCAAGTACATCTTGGTATTACCTGGGTGAATTGAATATGGCGAATCATGGGCCTCTTGCAAAATTAACTTCCTGATCTCGGGGTCATTGGGCACATAAACACGGTCTTCAAACCATAAGGTATCGTGCTCATCCTCACGAAATCCCTTGGCTTTTCCTTTGCTCAACTTCTCCTTTATCTCAGCAATTTCCTTGTCGGTCTTCTGACCTTCTTTGATCTTATCCATCAAAGTCGACTGAGTTTCCAATGTTGCTACATAGCCTCTCGGAACTATCTCCAAACATAGTTCGCAAAAGTCCTCAGCTAACTCCTTTGGTCCTGCGGTCATGAGTGTATTGACTTGGCTCTTACGGCTCAATGCATCGGCTACTATGTTAGCCTTTCCGGGGTGATACTGCAATCTCATATCATAATCCTTGATGAGTTCCAGCCATCTCCTTTGCCTGAGATTCAACTCCTTCTGCGTGAAAATGTACTTTAGACTCTTGTGATCCGTGTACACCTCACAATGATTTCCGATAAGAAAATGTCTCCATGTCTTCAATGCATGCACTATGGCTGCTAACTCCAAATCATGTGTGGCATAATTCAACTCATGAGGTTTAACCTATCGTGACGCATACGAGACAACTCTTCCCACCTGCATAAGCACTGCTCCAAGTCCTCGACGTGAAGCATCGCAATACGCCTCGTAATCCTTGGTCTGATCTGGCAGAATTAACACTGGTGAGGTGACTAGACGTTCCTTCAATTCTTGGAAACTGGCCTCACATTCCTCAGTCCAATTGAACTTGGTATCCTTCTTCAACAACTCCGTCATGGGCTTTGCAATCTTTGAAAAGTTCTCAATGAATCTCCGGTAGTATCCTGCCAGTCCAAGAAAACTCCTGATCTCCCCAACTGTCGTTGGTGCTACCCAATTTGTCACGGTGACAACCTTCGTGGGGTCTACTGCTATTCCTTCTCCGGATATCACATGTCCGAGGAATCCAACTTCCTTCAACCAAAATTCACATTTGCTGAACTTGGCGTATAACTGGTGTTCTCTAAGTTTCTCCAATACCAAATGCAAATTCTCCTTATGCTCCTCTTCATTCTTTGAGTAGACTAAAATATCATCAATGAACACCACGACGAACTTATCTAGAAACTCCATAAATACTTTGTTCATCATGTTCATGAAAAAGGAAGGTGCGTTAGTCAGACCAAATGACATAACGTTATACTCGTATAGCCCATACCTGGTGGTAAAAGCCGTCTTAGGTATATCCCGCTCTCGAATCTTTAGCTGATGGTATCCTGATCACAAATCGATCTTGGAAAATACCTTCGCTCCTTGCAGTCGGTCAAACAAATCATTGATCGTCGGCAGTCGGTACTTATTCTTGATGGTTACTGCATTCAATCCTCAATAATCAACAACCATTCTTAATGATCCGTCCTTCTTCACCACTAGAAGTACTGGTGATCCCCAAGGTGAAGAACTTGGGTGAATGTACCTTATCCAGTAACTCCTTAATCTGACTTTTAATCTCCTCCAAATCTTTTGCTGGCATCCTGTATGGTCTCTTGGATATCGGCCCTGTGCCTGAAAAAAGCTCAATCAGGAACTCAATGTCTCTATCCGGTGGCATATGCCTGGCAACACTTCTGGAAATACATCAGGAAAATCCTTCACTACTGGTACTTCCTCCTGCACCACTCCTAATAAGGAATTTACGTGCATTCTCTTTGGCTCATGCCTGGATACATACTTGATCCTCTTCCCTTCTGGTGTTGTCAGTAGAATTGTCTTACTGGCACACTCAATGTTCCCGCCATACTTTGATAACCAGTCCATGCCTAATATCACATCCAATCCTTGTGATTCCAATACTATTAGGTCTGAGGGAAACACATAGTTACCAATCCTTAATGGTAACCGATCACACCATAGCCTGGCCATATACTCTGCTCCAGGCGAAGTTACTAACATGGGTGTCTTGAGGGCTTGGGTTGGCAGTTTTATCCACAAATCCCCTTGATATGTATGAATGCGATGCACCAGTATCAAAAAGAACGAGTGCAGTAAATGACTTAACCAAAAACTTACCTATTACTGCATCTGGTTGGGCTTCGACCTCCTCCACGCTAACGTGGTTCACCTGTCCTCTGTTGAAAGGGTTTGGCTTCTTCCCAGAGCTTCCATTTCCATTCCCATTCTGGCCTTCAGGACATTCATTGGCGTAATGTCCGGTCTTCTGGCATTTAAAGCAAGTGACTTGACTCAGATCTCTCTTGGCTGGTGTTGAGGGGTTGGTACGGTTCTGCCTACTACTTCCTCCATTCCCGTTACCATTCTTGGAACCATTGTGATTGTGTGAGCTACCTCCTCCATGGGTATGCTGGAACTATCCTCCCGACTTCGGGGTAAAGCGTGGCTTCTACTGAGCTCCAGAATTGTGCTTCCCTTGTCCATACTTCCTCTTGCGGTTTTCAATCTGCTGCTGCTTTCCTTCAATCATGAGAGCACGGTCTACCAACTCCTGGTAGTTGTTGAAAGTTGCTACCATCAACTGCATGCTCAGCTCATCATTCAGTCCTTCCAGAAACTTCTCTTACTTAGCTGCATCTGTAGCAATGTCATCTGGGGCATAACGTGCTAGCTTACTGAAGTCATCCACATACTGGCCAACTGTACGTCCTCCCTGGCGTAAGTTGCGAAACTCACGCTTCTTCATGGCCATAGCTCCGGCTGAAACATGAGCAGTACGAAAAGCGTGCTGAAACTGATCCCATGTGATAGTGTCTACTGGATAGGTGGTTGTGAAATTTCCCACCATGATGTTGCAGGTCCCTCAAGCTGATGTGTGGCAAATCGCACCTTCTCCGCATCTGTGCATCCTGCAGTGGTCAAATCTCTGGCTATCTTGCGAAGCCAATCATCTACAATAATCGGCTCGGTGCTACTGGAAAACACCGGCGGATTCAACCTAAGGAAACGGGTTAAGTGATCAACAGGTGGTGGATTGTTGTTGTTGTTGTCCCCCTGATTCTGATTCTGGACTAGTATCTGCATCAATGCATTCTGCTGCTGGATCAACTGAGTGATCTCCGGCGGGAAAGCAAATCCGTTGTCACGCCTCGGAGGCATCTGAGGGTTTAGAAAAGATGAGAATACAGAATAGATTGAGGTCTAGAGGGAAAACACTACCCATATGCACATGAGGCAAATTTCAATCAAAACACTTCATTCAAACAAGCAAGGGCATACAACGGTCTATCTATCGTCACAAAAGTGCTCAAACTATACTAGATACATGGAGGGAATTACTACTACTGTTATGGTGGTCTACTAGAAAAACTGCTCTGATGAAGACTCCATGATATCTGCTCCAGCTTCGTCTACATAGTAATCATCATTATCATCCGGGTCCGAGTCGGTGTCGTCAATGATGATGTAGTTCTCAGGACAAGTGCAATCTTCGTCTTCTTCAGTTGCTGGAAATCCCATGAACACTCTTAGCTTCTTCTTCAGATCTTCATTCTTCTCGACTAGCATTGCTATTTCCTCCTCATATCCATCGCGTGTAGACTTGAGTTCTTCCTCCAGTTCCGTGATCTTGGTCATGGCCTTCTTCAGATCCATCATGCCTGCACACATCTCGTTCTCCTGGCGTCGAATGTGCTGGTTAAACTCCTGGATGAAAGCTGCAATTGATCTGTCTTTCCTGGTGCTGATCATCTCCCATTGCTCATCTCGGCGCCCACAAATATGGTAGGTAGTATCCTTAAGCTCCTTGTGGTAAACTTCTCCAATACGTCCCATGGTGATGTGGGCTGCCATGCTCTTTCCTAAACTCCAGGTTGGTGCATCAAAGGAAAACTCTATGGGCTCAGTGACGGGCATGAACGCCCTTCCTGTAACTTGAACTTGAATCATCCAGCGCTCCTCTTCAGGTAAAGTGGCGTTGTAGGTTCCGGTGAAGCTTGGCACTCCGATCTTCAGGTATTTGGTAACTTCCTTCAGGTGTCGTCCAAAGGGTGTATCTTCATCCGGTTGCATGAACTTGTTTCTTGCATCCGCCATCCTAGAAGAGTAGAAAAGATGAGGAGTTAGAAATGAGAAGAGAAAGAGTAGTGATCTATGGCTTTTGCTTAGTGGTCGTGTCCTACAGTCAGCGTGTGCTCTGATACCATCTTGTAGCGACCAGACCTCAAACAGTCTGATCTCTGTGCTTCAGCGTCATCCCTCGATCAGTAATGCTAACATGCACAGTACTTGAAGGATTTATAACAGAGTAGCAATCACACACTTATTACATCGAATGTCTCCAAGGAGAACTTATTACGATAAATATGGATTAAGGCCATCTAATAACGATAACAGCGGAAGGCTTGGAAGATAAGTGAATCCATCAACTCCAACGGCATCACTGAGTATAGAACCATGATCCTAAGGCATCTTACTCGTCGCCTGAAAAGTCTACAACATGAACGTTGCAGCCCGAAAACGGGTCAGCACATGGAAAATGCTGGCAAAGTAACACATAGAGAGTAATGAACAAATAAAGCTATACTACATGCATATATGGCTGGTGGAAAGCTCTATGGTTACAGTTTTGCGTAAAGCCAGTTTTTTTCCTACTGCAAAGGAATAATTTTATTTAACTATCATGGTGGTTGTTAAACATTGAGAATGGTTGACAGCATTCTCAATCCCAATTAGGTAACATCATCATTAAACAAACCCAACAATATTAATTAGAGTAACATGATGTGATTCACGTGATAATCCAAGTACTAGATACTCAAAACGTCCATAACCGGGGACATGCCTAATCATGATTAGTTTATACACTTTGCAGAGGTTGCACACTTTTCCCCACATGACTCGATCTCCTCCGTTGGGATTCTCGCACTACATGGTGTTTGAGAAACGGATGACCGAGACATAGTCTTTCAAAAGCGCTAGCACCTTACGATGGGTAGACCGTACCAACCTACATCCCCTACATCTGCTAGTCTACCACTGTAAGAGTTCGCATGACTTAGTTAACTATGCTAGAGCCCATAATAGCATGTGGCTACACACGGAAGTTTCTAGCATGAATAATCTTATGATCCCTTTGAGCCTGGGTGGCGGTCCAAAAACAAACAGGCAATCCTGGAATACCGAGGTACCTCAATCCACCTAGATGTGTATTAAAGTTACCACCTTAAATAAACCATTAATTAACAAATCTCACATCTGACATGGAAATTCACTCACCCAATCCACGTCTACTAGCATAGCATGGCATAATAAACAAACGTAGAAGTAACTCCCAAGGGTTTGATAATAAAACACGTAATAGGTACTACCTCAATCTACTTCCCAAAACCCACATATTAATTCAGATCCTAATCATGCAATTGTTTGGAGGATTGAACTAATGCAATAAAAATGGGTAATAAGGAGGTATGATCAAAGTGTTACTTGCCTTGCTGATGATCCGCGAAACCTAGGGATTCGAAGTAGCAAGCGGCGCAATCTGGGTACTCTATTGCAAGCAAACAAACAAACAAGCATACAATAAGTACTCATCTAATGCACAGGTAAAACTCAAATAAGAGGTCTAACCAGAAAGTTCAACTGAAGAACTCCGGTTTGCAAAAAGAATCAAATCGAACGAAGAAACAAAACTCAAACGGCTGCAGGCGACGGCGGTGGCGGCTTCGGCTCGGGGCTCCACTGGGGGCCCCGGGGTGGGTATTTAAGGGGGGGAGGCGGCGGCGGCTCCGACTTGGGGAGGGGGTCGGGCGGCGGCGGCGGGTCGGACTCTCTCGAGTTCGGCGGCGGCACGGCGGGGGAGGCGGTGGCGCGAGCGGGCCGTCCTGGCTCGGCTGGGCTTTGGCCCAGTTGGGCGCAGGAGTTTTTTTTTTAAAATAATTTCGCCGAACTGAAAAAAAATCTAGAAAATTAAATAAAAATCTAAAAACACCAAAATAAATTTTCATCGTCCAAATAAAATATTTAGAACAAGATGAACATTTTTTTGGTCCTAAAATGCATTTTGAAAATCGTGCAGTTTTTCCTAATTTCAAATAAAATAGAAAAAACACCAAAATAAATCTTATTTGATTTTTTTATTAAATCCTCATTATTTCTTTATTTTGCGAAACTCATTTTATTCCCTCTCTCTTATTTTTGTGATTGAAATAATTGAAGATAAAATAAATAAAATCAAATGATCTTATTTCCAAAATTCGAGAAAACTCAAATATGAAAATAACGAAATCCCTAACTCTCTCCGTGGGTCCTTAAGTTGCGTAGAATTTCTAGGATCAAGGCAAAAATGCAATGAAATATGATATGCAATGATGATCTATGTATAACATTCCAAATTGAAAATTTGGGATGTTACAGTCAAGGAAGAAGAAGAAGAAGGGGGGTTCTCTCCCCCTTGCTTCCGGTCGCGCCGGAATGCCGCTAGGGGCCATCATCATCACCGCGATCTTCACCAACTCCTCCGCCATCTTCACCAACATCTCCATCAACTTCCCTCATCTATATCCAGCGGTCCACTCTCCCGCAACCCACTGTACCCTCTACTTGAACATGGTGCTTTATGCTTCATATTATTATCCAATGATGTGTTGCCATCCTATGATGTCTGAGTAGATTTTCGTTGTCCTACCGGTGATTGATGAATTGCTATGATTGGTTTGAATTGCATGTTTTATTATTGGTGTTGTCCTAGTGTGCCCTCCGTGTCGCGCAAGCATGAGGGATTCCCGTTGTAGGTTTGCAATATGTTCATTATTTGCTTATGGTGGGTGGCGTGAGTGACAGAAGCACAGACCCGAGTAAGTAGGTTGTTTGCATATGGGATAAAGGGGACTTGGTACTTTAATGCTATGATTGGGTTTTACCTTAATGATCTTTAGTAGTTGCGGATGGTTGCTAGAGTTCCAATCAAAAGTGCATATGATCCAAGAAGAGAAAGTATGTTAGCTTATGTCTCTCCCTCAAATAGAATTGCAATAGTGATTACCGGTCTAGTAACGTAGTCAATTGCTTAGGGACAATTTCACAACTCCTAGCACCACTTTTCCACACTCGCTATTTTCACTTTATTGCTTCTTTATCTAAACAGCCCCTAGTTTATATTTACACGTTCTTTATTATCTTGCAAACCTATCCAACAACACCCACAAAGTACTTCTAGTTTCATACTTGTTCTAAGTAAAGCGAACACTAAGCGTGCGTAGAGTCGTATCAGTGGCAGATAGGACTTGAGAGAATATTTGTTTTACCTTCAGCTCCTCGTTGGGTTCGACACTCTTACTTATCGAAAGAGGCTACAATTATCCCCTACACTTGTGGGTTATCAAGACCTTTTTCTGGCACCGTTGCCGGGGAGTCATAGCGTGGGGTGAATATTCTCGTGTGTGCTTGTTTGCTTTATCACTAAGTAATTTTTATTTGCTGTTCTTAGTTGTTTTCTATCTTTAGTTATGGGTAGGAAATGCAAAATACCAAAAAAATTAGTTGTACCTACTGAACCAATGGTTGAAGAACCACTCAAAATCTATCACACTCCTTAAGCTTTTTACTTGGATCATCTTCGATCCCTTTGTGCTCGTGCTGAAAACCCAACTAGCTTAGTTGAGGGCAAATCTTTAGATGAGCATGCTTGTTATGTGCGACACCGTATATCTGAAAAGGGAAACTTTTACTGGATCAAATTCATCGTTTGCAATGCTATGCTTGGAATTTATGTGAAATATATGATATTACTTGTTGTTCTGAAAACCCGAAGAAACACCTTCCCTACCAATGTGAGTTTATTGATAATGGAAATGTATCTTCATATGCTAAGGGTGTTTATAATTACTATGATGTTCAACAAATTGAAGAATTTGTTGCTTTTAAGGGTGCCTATGAAATTGCTTCTTTGATTGAAAAGTATGATGCTACTCTCTACAAATCTGAAAATTTTGCCATACTTGAATATTATTATGATAATTATGCTTCTAATGCCTGTGTTAAACTATATATTGAGAAATTCTCCGCTATCCAAGAAGAGACTAATATTTTGCAGGAAGCTATGGAAGAAGAAATTGATGAAACTGTGAGCTCATTGGATGAAAAAGATGATGAGGAGAGCGAAGAACAAAAGGAGGAAGAGCGGATTGATCACCCGTGCCCACCTTCTAATGAGAGTAACTCTTCAACTCATACATTGTTTAATTCCCCTTTGTGCTTATCGAAGGATGATTGCTATGATCCCGTTGATTCTCTTGAAATATCCCTTTTTTGATGATGCTTGCTATGCTTGTGGCCAAGATGCCAATATGAATTATGCTTATGGAGATGAACTTGCTATAGTTCCTTATGTTAAACATGGAATTTTTGCTATTGCACCCACGCATGATAGTCCTATTATCTTTTTGAATTCTCCCAACTACACTATATCGGAGAAGTTTGTGCTTATTAAGGATTATATTGATGGGTTGCCTTTTAATACTACACCATGATGATTTTAATAGATATAATATGCATGTGCTTACTGCTCCTACTTGCAATTGTTATGAGAGAGGAACTACATATCCGCTTCTTTATGTTTCCAATACGATAAAATTGCAAGAAACTGCTTATACTATGCATTGGCCTTCACTTGGTGTGCATGAATTGTTCTTTTATGACATGCCGATGCATAGGAAGAGAGTTAGACTTCGTCATTGTTTGATAGTATTTTACTTTTTGCTCACTACTAAATTACAAATCATTGTTAATTAAAATTGGCTTTGATATACCTTGGGATCCAGGTGGATTCATTACTTGAGCACTAAATGCCTAGCTTAATGGCTTTAAAGAAAGCGCTGCCAGGGAGACAACCCGGAAGTTTTAGAGAGTCATTTATTTCTGTTGAGTGCTTTTATATAGTCTAAAAAAAGAGGGGAACACAAAAACTTTTCAAAAAGGAAAGTGAAAGTGAGAGAGACAAGCATTGTTGAAGTGGGGGAGCTCCTTGAACTTTGTTCATGCTCACGGAAACTTTGTGAATCTTGATTACAGAAACATTTCAACAAAAATAATTATCCCATTGTAAAATTCCATTATATTATAAAAATAATGTGCCAAGGTTTGCCTTTAGGATGTTTACAATGCTTGTTGGTTTGTACGGTGCAGGACAGAAACTTTGGCAGTAGTGCACGATTTTACATTTTTAACTGGAACACCAATTGGTTCTGATTCATTTTGCAATATCTTTCTATACAACTTGTTTATTTTTCCTAATTTTGGTAGAATTTTTGGGGTAACAGAAGTATGTTGGATATTCAGATTGCTACAGACTGTTCTGTTTTTGACAGATTCTATTTTTGATGCATAGTTTGCTTGTTTTGATGAAACTATCAATTTATATTAGTGGATTAAGCCATCAAAAAGTTATGTTACAGTAGACACAATGCAAAAACAAAATATGAATTGGTTTGCAACAGTACTTGAGTAGTGATTTGCTTTATTATACTAACGGATCTTACCGAGTTTTCTGTTGAAGTTTTGTTTGCATGAAGTGTCTAAGCGAGGATCTCTCGATATGAGGAAAAGGAAGAGAGGCAAGAGCTCAAGCTTGGGGATGCCTGAGGTACCCCAAGTAAATATTCAAGGATACTCAAGCATCTAAGCTTGGGGATGCCCCGGAAGGCATCCCCTCTTTCTTCAACAAGTATCGGTATGTTTTCGTATTCGTTTCGTTCATGCGATATGTGCAAGTCTTGGAGCGTCTTTGGCATTTAGCTTTCATTTTTATTTTATGCACCATGCTGGTATAAGATAGTCCTTGGTTGATTATAGAATGCTCATTGTACTATACTTAAATCTTTTGAGTATTGCTTTATAGAATGGTTCATGTGCTTCACTTATATAATTTGAAGTTTGGATTGCCTGTTTCTCTTCACGTAGAAAACCGCCATTTGTAGAATGCTCTTTTGCTTCAATTATATTTGTTAGGGCGTGGGTATATCTTTTGTAGAAAGAATTAAAATCTCTTGCTTCACTTATATCTATTTAGAGAGGTGACAGGAATTGGTCATTCACATGGTTAGTCATAAAATCCTACATAAACTTGTGGATCACTGAGTATGATATGTTTGATTCCTTGCAATAGTTTTGTGATATTGAGATGATAATATGTGGGAGGTACTAGTAGATGGTTGTGTTTAGTAAGTATGTTGGTGTTAAGGTTTGTGATTCCCGAAGCATGCACGTATGGTCTACTAACTATGTAACCAAATTGGTGCGCATTGTATTTTGATTGTTTATCTTTGCGTGAAGGTCGGGGGCGCGCGATGGTTAACTCCTACCAACCTCCCCCCTAGGAGCATGCGTGTAGTACTTTGTTCCAAGGGCTAATAAATTTTTGCAATAAGTATGTGAGTTCTTTATGACTAATGTTGAGTCCATGGATTATACGCACTTTTACCTTTCCATCATTGCTAGCCTCTTCGGTACCGTGCATTGCCCTTTCTCACCTCGAGAGTTGGTGCAAACTTCGCCGGTGCATCCAAAACCCGTGATATGATACGCTCTATCACACATAAACCTCCTTATATCTTCCTGAAAATAGCCATCATACCTACCTATCATAGCATTTCCATAGCCATTCCGAGATATATTGCCATGCAACTTCCATCATCATCATATACATGACTTGAGCATTCATTGTCATATTGCTTTGCATGATCGTAAGATAGCTAGCATGATGTTTTCATGGCTTGTCCCTTTTTTGATGTCATTGCTACGCTAGATCATTGCACATCCTGGTACACGGCCGGAAGCATTCATATAGAGTCATATCTTTGTTCCAGTATCGAGTTGTAATATTGAGTTGTAAGTAAATAAAAGTGTGATGATCATCATTATAGAGCATTGCCCCAAAAACTGAAAAAAAAGGAAAGGCCAAAGAAGCCTAAATAAAGAAGGGGGCCAAAGAAGCCCACCCAAAAAAAGAAAAAAAGAAAAAAAGAAAAGAAAAGGGGCAATGCTACTATCCTTTTTCCACACTTGTGCTTCAAAGTAGCACCATGTTCTTCATATAGAGAGTCTCTTATGTTGTCACTTTCATATACTAGTGGGAATTTTTCATTATAGAACTTGGCTTGTATATTCCAACGATGGGCTTCCTCAAATGCCCTAGGTCTTCATGAGCAAGAAAGTTGGATGCACACCCACTTAGTTTCAGTTTGAGCTTTCCTACACTTATATCTCTTAGTGCATCCGTTGCATGGCAATCCCTACTCCTCACATTGACATCAATTGATGGGCATCTCCATAGCCCGTTGATTAGCCGCGTTGATGTGAGACTTTCTCCCTTTTTGTCTTCTCCACATAACCTCCACCATCATATTCTATTCCACCCATAGTGCTATATCCATGGCTCACGCTCATGTATTGCGTGAGAGTTCAAAAAGTTTGAGAATACTAAAGTATGAAACAATTGCTTGGCTGACACCGGTATAGGCATGAGGGGTACCTTGTGTTAAGAAAAGGGAGCATACCAGACTATATGATTTTGTAGGGATAACATTCTGGAAGCATTGATATTTTGAAAGACATGATTGTTTGTTGGGATGCCCTAAGTATTATTGTTTTTATGTCAAATGATAGACTATTGCCTTGAATCACTCGTGTCTTAATATTCATGCCATGATTAGATTACATGATCAAGATTATGCTAGGTAGCATTTCACATCAAAAAAGTATCTTTTTTATCATTTACCTACTCGAGGACGAGCAGGAATTAAGCTTGGGGATGCTGATACGTCTTCGTTGTATTTATAATTTTTGATTGTTCCATGCCAATATTATTCAACTTTCATATACTTTTGGCAACTTTTTATATTATTTTTGGGACTAACATATTGATCCAGTGACCAGTGTCAGTTCCTTTCTGTTGCATGTTTTATGTTTTGCAGAAACACCATATCAAACGGAGTCCAAACAGGATAAAAACGGATGGAGAATTATTTTGGAATATTTGTGATTTTTGGGAAGTAAAATCAACACGAGATGGTGCCCGAGGGAGCGAGGAGATAGGGGGCGCGCCCCAGGGAGGCAGGCGCGCCCTGGACTCTTCTGGGGCCCCCGTAAGGCGGTTGACACTCTTCCTTTGCTGAAAGAAAGATAATTTTATGAGAAAGATCTGGGCGAAAGATTCACCCCAATCGGAGTTACGGATCTCCGAATATAAAAGAAACGGTGAAGGGGCAGAATCTAAAAACGCAGAAACAGAGAGGGACAGAGAGATAGATCCAATCTCGGAGGGGCTCTCGCCCCTCCCACGCTATGGGAGCCAAGGACCAGAGGGGAAACCCTTCTCCCATCTAGGGAGAAGTTCAAGGAAGAAGAAGAAGAAGGGGGACTCTCTCCCCCTTGCTTCCGGTCGCGCCGGAACGCTGCCAGGGGTCATCATCATCACCGCGATTTTCACCAACTCCTCCGCCATCTTCACCAACATCTCCATCACCTTCCCCCATCTATATCCAGCGGTCCACTCTCCTGTAACCTGCTGTACCCTCTACTTGAACATGGTGCTTTATGCTTCATATTATTATCTAATGATGTGTTGACATCCTATGATGTCTGAGTAGATTTTCGTTGTCCTACCGGTGATTGATGAATTGCTATGATTGGTTTGAATTGCATGTTTTATTATTGGTGTTGTTGTTGGGTAACGTAGTAATTTCAAAATTTTCCTACGCACACGCAAGATCATGGTGATGATATAGCAACGAGAGGGGAGAGTATTCGTCTACGTACCCTCGTAGACCGTAAGCGGAAGCGTTAGCACAACGCGGTTGATGTAGTCGTACGTCTTCACGATCTGACCGATCCAAGCACCGAACGTACGGGGCCTCCGAGTTCAGCACACGTTCAGCTCGATGACGATCTCCGGCCTCCGATCCAGCCGAGCTCCGGAGATGAGTTCCGTCAGCACGACGACGTGGTGACGATGATGATGTTCTACCGGCGCAGGGCTTCGCCTAAACTCCGCGACGATATGACCGAGGTGGAATATGGTGGAGGGGGCACCGCACACGGCTAAGGAACGATCCGTAGATCAACTTGTGTGTCTATGGGGTGCCCCCCGCCCCCGTATATAAAGGAGGAGAGGAGGAGGGGGCCGGCCTAAGGGGAGGCGCGCCCTAGGAGGGGGAACCTACTCCAAGTAGGTTTCTCCCTTCCCTTTCCTAATCCAAGAAGGAGGGGGAAGGAAGGAGTAGGAGAGGGGGCAGGCAAGGGGGGCGCCGCCCCCCCCCCCCCCTTCCTTGTCCTATTCGGACTCAAGGGGAGGGGGCGCGCCACTTGCCCTGGCCGGCCCCTCTCTTTCTCCAATAGGGCCCATCAAGGCCCATTACTTCCCGGGGGGTTCCGGTAACCCTCCGGTACTCCGGTTTTCTCCGAAAACTCCCGGAACACTTCCGGTGTCCGAATATAGTTGTCCAATATATCAATCTTTATGTCTCGACCATTTCGAGACTCCTCGTCATGTCCGTGATCACATCCGGGACTCCGAACAAACTTCGGTACATCAAAACTTATAAACTCATAATAAAACTGTCATCGAAACGTTAAGCGTGCGGACCCTACGGGTTCGAGAACTATGTAGACATGACCTAGAACCATTCTCGGTCAATAACCAATAGCGGGACCTGGATGCCCATATTGGTTCCTACATATTCTACGAAGATCTTTATCGGTCAAATCGCATAACAACATACGTTGTTCCCTTTGTCATCGGTATGTTACTTGCCCGAGATTTGATCGTCGGTATCCAATACCTAGTTCAATCTCGTTACCGGCAAGTCTCTTTACTCGTTACGTAATACATCATTCCGTAACTAACTCATTATCTACATTTCTTGCAAGGCTTATAGTGATGTGCATTACCGAGAGGGCCCAGAGATACCTCTCCGACAATCGGAGTGACAAAACCTAATCTCGAAATACGCCAACTCAACATGTACTTCCGGAGACACCTGTAGTACTCCTTTATAATCACCCAGTTATGTTGTGACGTTTGGTAGTACCCAAAGTGTTCCTCCGGTAAACGGGAGTTGCATAATTCTCATAGTTATAGGAACATGTATAAGTCATGAAGAAAGCAATAGCAGAATACTAAACGATCAAGTGCTAGGCTAACGGGATGGGTCATGTCAATCACATCATTCTTCTAATAATGTGATCCCACTAATCAAATGACAACACATGTCTATGGTTAGGAAACTTAACCATCTTTGATTAATGAGCTAGTCAAGTAGAGGCATACTAGTGACTATAGTTTTGTCTATGTATTCACACATGTATCATGTTTCCGGTTAATACAATTCTAGCATGAATAATAAACATTTATCATGATATGAGGAAATAAATAATAACTTTATTATTGCCTCTAGGGCATATTTCCTTCAGTCTCCCACTTGCACTAGAGTCAATAATCTAGATTACATAGTAATGATTCTAACACCCATGGAGTCTTGGTGCTGATCATGTTTTGCTCGTGAGAGAGGCTTAGTCAACGGGTCTGCAACATTCAGATCCGTATGTATCTTGCAAATCTTTATGTCTCCACTTGGACTTGGTTCCGAATGGAATTGAAGCATCTCTTGATGTGCTTGGTCCTCTTATGAAATCTGGATTCCTTTGCCAAGGCAATTGCTCCATTATTGTCACAGAAGATTTTCATTGGTCCCGATGCACTAGGTATGACACCTAGATCGGAAATGAACTCCTTCATCCAGACTCCTTCATTTGCTGCTTCAGAAGCAGCTATGTACTCCGCTTCACATGTAGATCCCGCCACGACGCTTTGTTTAGAACTGCACCAACTTATAGCTCCACCGTTTAATATAAACACGTATCCGGTTTGGGATTTAGAATCGTCTGGATCAGTGTCAAAGCTTGCATCAACGTAACCATTTACGACTAGCTCTTTGTCACCTCCATATACGAGAAACATATCCTTAGTCCTTTTCAGGTATTTCAGGATGTTCTTGACCGCTGTCCAGTGATCCACTCCTGGATTACTTTGGTACCTTCCTGCCAAGCTTATTGCTAAGCATACGTCAGGTCTGGTACACAGCATTGCATACATGATAGAGCCTATGGCTGAAGCATAGGGAACATCTTTCATTTTCTCTCTATCTTTTGCTATGGTCGGGCATTGAGTTTGACTCAACTTCACACCTTGTAGCACAGGCAAGAATCCTTTCTTTGCCTGATCCATTTTGAACTTTTTCAAAATTTTGTCAAGGTATGTGCTTTGTGAAAGTCCTATTAAGCGTCTTGATCTATCTCTATAGATCTTGATGCCCAATATGTAAGCAGCTTCATCGAGGTCTTTCATTGAAAAACTTTTATTCAAGTATCCCTTTATGCTATCCAGAAATTCTATATCATTTCCAATTAATAATATGTCATCTACATATAAAACTAGAAATGCTACAGAGCTCCCACTCACTTTCTTGTAAATACAGGCTTCTCCAAAAGTCTGTATAAAACCATATGCTTTGATCACACTATCAAAGCGTTTAATCCAACTCCGAGATTCTTGCACTAGTACATAAATGGAACGCTGGAGCTTGCATACTTTGTTAGCACCTTTTGGATCAACAAAACCTTCCGGCTGCATCATATACAACTCTTCTTCTAGAAATCCATTCAAGAATGCAGTCTTGACATCCATTTGCCAAATTTCATAATCATGAAATGCAGCAATAGCTAACATGATTCGGACAGACTTAAGCATCGCTACGGGTGAGAAAGTCTCATCGTAGTCAACCCCTTGAACTTGTCGAAAACCTTTCGCAACAAGTCGAGCTTTATAGACAGTTATATTACCATCAGCGTCAGTCTTCTTCTTAAAGATCCATTTATTCTCAATGGCTTGCCGATCATCGGGCAAGTCAACCAAAGTCCATACTTTGTTTTCATACATGGATCCCATCTTAGATTTCATGGCCTCTAGCCATTTTGTGGAATCTGGGCTCATCATCGCTTCCTCATAGTTCGTAGGTTCATCATGGTCAAGTAACATGACTTCCAGAATAGGATTACCGTACCACTCTGGTGCGGATCTTACTCTGGTAGACCTACGAGGTTCAGTAGAAACTTGATCTGAAGTTTCATGATCAATATCATTAGCTTCCTCACTGATTGGTGTAGTTGTCACGGGAACCGGTTCTTGTGATGAACTACTTTCCAATAAGGGAGTAGATACAGTTATCTCATTAAGTTCTACTTTCCTCCCACTCACTTCTTTCGAGAGAAACTCCTTCTCTAGAAAGGATCCAAATTTAGCAACGAAAATTTTGCCCTCAGATCTGTGATAGAAGGTGTACCCAATAGTCTCCTTTGGGTATCCTATGAAGACACATTTCTCCGATTTGGGTTCGAGCTTATCTGGTTGAAGTTTCTCCACATAAGCATCGCAGCCCCAAACTTTAAGAAACGACAACTTTGGTTTCTTGCCAAACCACAGTTAATAAGGCGTCGTCTCAACGGATTTTGATGGTGCCCTATTTAACATGAATGCGGCCGTCTCTAAAGCATAACCCCAAAACAATAGCGGTAAATCAGTAAGAGACATCATAGATCGCACCATATCAAGTAAAGTACGATTACGACGTTCGGACACACCATTTCGTTGTGGTGTTCCAGGTGGCGTGAGTTGCGAGACTATCCCGCATTGTTTCAAGTGTAGACCAAACTCGTAACTCAAATATTCTCCTCCACGATCTGATCGTAGAAACTTTATTTTCTTATTACGATGATTTTCCACTTCACTCTGAAATTCTTTGAACTTTTCAAATGTTTCAGACTTGTGTTTCATTAAGTAGATATACCCATATCTGCTTAAATCATCTGTGAAGGTGAGAAAATAACGATACCCGCTGCGAGCCTCCACATTCATAGGACCACAAACATCAGTATGTATGATTTCCAACAAATCAGTTGCTTGCTCCATAGTTCCGGAGAACGGCGTTTTAGTCATCTTGCCCATAAGGCACGGTTCGCAAGTACCAAGTGATTCATAATCAAGTGATTCCAAAAGCCCATCAGTATGGAGTTTCTTCATGCGCTTTATACCGATATGACCTAAATGGCAGTGCCACAAATAAGTTGCACTATCGTTATCAACTCTGCATCTTTTGGTTTCAACACTATGAATATGTGTATCACTACTATCGAGATTCAATAAAAACAGACCATTCTTCAAGGGTGCATGACCATAAAAGATATTACTCATATAAATAGAACAACCATTATTCTCTGATTTAAATGAATAACCGTCTCGCATCAAACAAGATCCAGATATAATGTTCATGCTCAACGCTAGCACCAAATAACAATTATTTAGGTCTAATACTAATCCCGATGGTAGATGTAGAGGTAGCGTGCCGACCGCGATCACATCGACTTTGGAACCATTTCCCACGCGCATCGTCACCTCGTCCTTAGCTAATCTTCGCTTAATCCGTAGTCCCTGTCTCGAGTTGCAAATATTAGCAACAGAACCAGTATCAAATACCCAGGTGCTACTGCGAGCATTAGTAAGGTACACATCAATAACATGTATATCACATATACCTTTGTTCACTTTGCCATCCTTCTTATCCGCCAAATACTTGGGGCAGTTCCGCTTCCAGTGTCCAGTCTGCTTGTAGTAGAAGCACTCAGTTTCAGGCTTAGGTCTATACTTGGGTTTCTTCTCTTGAGCAGCAACTTGCTTGCCGTTCTTTTTGAAGTTCCATTTCTTCTTCCCTTTGCCCTTCTTCTTGAAACTGGTGGTTTTGTTAACCATCAACACTTGATGCTCCTTATTGATTTCTACCTCCGCAGCTTTCAGCATTGCGAAGAGCTCGGGAATAGTCTTGTTCATCCCGTGCATATTATAGTTCATCACGAAGCTCTTGTAGCTTGGTGGTAGTGATTGGAGAATTCTGTCAATGACACTATCATCAGGAAGATTAACTTCCAGTTGAATCAAGTGATTATTATACCCAGACATTTTGAGTATGTGTTCACTGACAGAACTATTCTCCTCCATCTTGCAGCTATAGAACTTATTGGAGACTTCATATCTCTCAATCCGGGCATTTTCTTGAAATATTAGCTTCAACTCCTGGAACATCTCATATGCTCCATGACATTCAAAACGTCGTTGAAGGCCCGGTTCTAAGCCGTAAAGCATGGCACACTGAACTATAGAGTAGTCATCAGCTTTGCTCTGCCAGACGTTCTTAACGTCGTCAGTTGCATCAGCAGCAGGCCTGGCACCCAGCGGTGCTTCTAGGACGTAACTTTTCTGTGCAGCAATGAGGATAATCCTCAGGTTACGGACCTAGTCCGTGTAATTGCTACCATCATCTTTCAACTTTGCTTTCTCAAGGAACGCATTAAAATTCAACGGAACAACAGCACGAGTCATCTATCTACAAACAAACATAGACAAGCAAAATACTATTAGGTACTAAGTTCATGATAAATTTAAGTTCAATTAATCATATTACTTAAGAACTCCCACTTAGACAGACATCTCTCTAGTCATCTAAGTGATCACGTGATCCAAATCAACTAAACCATGTCCGATCATCACGTGAGATGGAGTAGTTTCAATGGTGAACATCGCTATGTTGATAATATCTACTATATGATTCACACTCGACCTTTCGGTCTCCGTGTTCCGAGGCCATATCTGTATATGCTAGGCTCGTCAAGTATAACCTGAGTATTCCGCGTGTGCAACTGTTTCGCACCCGTTGTATTTGAACGTAGAGCTTATCACACCCGATCACACGTGGTGTCTCAGCACGAAGAACTTTCGCAACGGTGCATACTCAGGGAGAACACTTCTTGATAATTAGTGAGAGATCATCTTAAAATGCTACTGTCAATCAAAGCAAGATAAGATGCATAAAGGATAAACATCACATGCAATCAATATAAGTGATATGATATGGCCATCATCATCCTGTGCTTGTGATCTCCATCTTCGAAGCACCGTCATGATCACCATCGTCACCGGCGCGACACCTTGATCTCCATCGTAGCATCATTGTCGTTACGCCATCTATTGCTTCTACGACTATAGCTACCGCTTAGTGATAAAGTAAAGCAATTACAGGGTGTTTTCATTTCATACAATAAAGCGACAACCATATGGCTCCTGCCAGTTGCCGATAACTTCGGTTACAAAACATGATCATCTCATACAATAAAATATAGCATCACGTCTTGACCATATCACATCACAACATGCCCTGCAAAAACAAGTTAGACGTCCTCTACTTTGTTGTTGCAAGTTTTACGTGGCTGCTACGGGCTGAGCAAGAACCGTTCTTACCTACGCATCAAAACCACAACGATAGTTCATCAAGTTGGTGCTGTTTTAACCTTCGCAAGGACCGGGCGTAGCCACACTCGATTCAGCTAAAGTGAGAGAGACAGACACCCGCCAGCCACCTTTAAGCACGAGTGCTCGTAACGGTGAAACCAGTCTTGCGTAAGCGTACGCGTAATGTCGGTCCGGGCCGCTTCATCTCACAATACCGCCGAACCAAAGTATGACATGCTGGTAAGCAGTATGACTTGTATCGCCCACAACTCACTTGTGTTCTACTCGTGCATATAACATCAACGCATAAAACCTAGGCTCGGATGCCACTGTTGGGTAACGTAGTAATTTCAAAATTTTCCTACGCACACGCAAGATCATGGTGATGATATAGCAACGAGAGGGGAGAGTATTCGTCTACGTACCATCGTAGACCGTAAGACGAAGCGTTAGCACAACGCGGTTGATGTAGTCGTACGTCTTCACGATCCGACCGATCCAAGCACCGAACGTACGGGGACTCCGAGTTCAGCACACGTTCAGCTCGATGATGATCTCCGGCCTCCGATCCAGCCGAGCTCCGGAGATGAGTTCTGTCAGCACGACGCCGTGCTGACGATGATGATGTTCTACCGGCGCAGGGCTTCGCCTAAACTCCGTGACGATATGACCGAGGTGGAATATGGTGGAGGGGGGCACCGCACATGGCTAAGGAACGATCCGTAGATCAACTTGTGTGTCTATGGGGTGCCCCCCGCCCCCGTATATAAAGAAGGACAGGAGGAGGGGGCCGGCCTAAGGGGAGGCGGGCCCTAGGAGGGGGAAACCTACTCCAAGTAGGTTTCTCCCTTCCCTTTCCTAATCCAAGAAGGAGGGGGAAGGAAGGAGTAGGAGAGGGGGAAGGCAAGGGGGGGCGCCCCCCCCCCTTCCTTGTCCTATTCGGACTCAAGGGGAGGGGCGCGCCACTTGCCCTGGCCGGCCCCTCTCTTTCTCCAATAGGGCCCATCAAGGCCCATTACTTCCCGGGGGGGTTTCGGTAACCCTCCGGTACTCCGGTTTTCTCCGAAAACTTCTGGAACACTTCCGGTGTCCGAATATAGTCGTCCAATATATCAATCTTTATGTCTCGACCATTTCGAGACTCCTCGTCATGTCCGTGATCACATCCGGGACTCCGTACAAACTTCGGTACATCAAAACTTATAAACTCATAATAAAACTGTCATCGAAACGTTAAGCGTGCGGACCCTACGGGTTCGAGAACTATGTAGACATGACCTAGAACCATTCTCGGTCAATAACCAATAGCGGGACCTGGATGCCCATATTGGTTCCTACATATTCTACGAAGATCTTTATCAGTCAAACCGCATAACAACATACGTTGTTCCCTTTGTCATCGGTATGTTACTTGCCCGAGATTTGATCGTCGGTATCCAATACCTAGTTCAATCTCGTTACCGGCAAGTCTCTTTACTCTTTTTGTAATACATCATTCCGTAACTAACTCATTAGCTACATTGCTTGCAAGGCTTATAGTGATGTGCATTACCGAGAGGGCCCAGAGATACCTCTCCGACAATCGGAGTGACAAAAGCTAATCTCGAAATACGCCAACTCAACATGTACCTCCGGAGACACCTGTAGTACTCCTTTATAATCACCCAGTTACGTTGTGACGTTTGGTAGTACCCAAAGTGTTCCTCCGGTAAACGGGAGTTGCATAATTCTCATAGTTATAGGAACATGTATAAGTCATGAAGAAAGCAATAGCAGAATACTAAACGATCAAGTGCTAGGCTAACAGGATGGGTCATGTCAATAACATCATTCTTCTAATGATGTGATCCCACTAATCAAATGACAACACATGTCTATGGTTAGGAAACTTAACCATCTTTGATTAATGAGCTAGTCAAGTAGAGGCATACTAGTGACTATAGTTTTGTCTATGTATTCACACATGTATCATGTTTCTGGTTAATACAATTCTAGCATGAATAATAAACATTTATCATGATATGAGGAAATAAATAATAACTTTATTATTGCCTCTAGGGCATATTTCCTTCAGTTGTCCTATTGTGCCCTCCGTGTCACGCAAGCATGAGGGATTCCCATTGTAGGGTTTGCAATATGTTCATGATTTGCTTATGGTGGGCGGCGTGAGTGACAGAAGCACAGACCCGAGTAAGTAGGTTGTTTGCGTATGGGATAAAGGGGACTTGGTACTTTAATGCTATGGTTGGGTTTTACCTTAATGATCTTTAGTAGTTGCGGATGCTTGCTAGAGTTCCAATCATAAGTGCATATGATCCAAGAAGAGAAAGTATGTTAGCTTATGCCTCTCCCTCAAATAGAATTGCAATAGTGATTACCAGTCTAGTAACGTAGTCAATTGCTTAGGGACAATTTCACAACTCCTACCACCACTTTTCCACACTCACTATTTTTACTTTATTGCTTCTTTATCTAAACAGCCCCTAGTTTATATTTACGCGTTCTTTATTATCTTGCAAACCTATCCAACAACACCTACAAAGTACTTCTAGTTTCATACTTGTTCTAAGTACATAAGCAGCTTCATGTCGCCATGATTTTCATCTCCTCCAACAAAGTTGCAAGCACCGTCTTGTTAGGCATGGCTGCCTGACCAACCTGGGAACAATACTTCCCCAATACCACAAAAATGAATGAAATCTCTATAACACAATGAAACATGGGTGAAAAAGAACCTTGTCACTATCTTTCCTATGACCAGCCACATGATTCCGTTGCAGTGGCTCCATGAAGTCGTCGTTATCGTCTTGCTGGTGGTTGCGAACCATGATGCTATACTAAGAACAAGTTCACATGGGTATGAAAGAAAACACAGTGAAAAGTGCATGTGGAAGCATGGAGTAGCAAGGCAATTGATAATGTCGACGACAAAGGAAAACTGCCATGTTTATTAGACATACAGACGACAAATGCCATGAATATACAATGCCTGATGGAAAACAACACAATTGAGGTTCACACTACAGAATAGATGGCAAAAAAATCTTGGTGTAAAAGAGGGATTTACCACCTGCTAACTAAAATACAGTAGACAATTGCCATATAACACTACAAAAGCAAGACAAATAATATACTAGGTAATAGAGGGAGTTGCCACCTGCAAACAAAAATAAGTAGGCAAATTGCCATGTAACACTTGAAAATGCATGACAAATAATATCTTAGGGTAAAGTGGGAGTTGCCACATGCTCGTAAGCACAATAGGCAGCTGCCAAGGAAACACTAAAAAAGACATGGCAAATAATATCTTGGGGTAAAGAGACAATTGGCCATCTGCTTAAAAGCATAGTACGCAATTGCCCATGTATCACTGCAGAAACATGGCAACTGATAGTTTGGGTAAAGAGACAGTTGCCATCTACCAACTAAATAGTGTGGCAAATTGTAGCTAAGCCAGTAGATTCAAGTTGACCTATTTGCACATAACAACATGGCAAACTAAGTGAGTTTCATGATACAACCAACTGCCATTAACCTACAAACAAAATGCACATTCCACATGGCAATGTAAAACTAGGGTTCCTACCATAATCTCAGTCCCGGATTTCAATCATAACACAACCCCTAAAAACAGCGCACCACTGCCTACGCGACCGTCAAATAAAGAAACATCAACAAATCACTGCATCCAAACTTGAAGACATGTAATCTCGAAAAACAGAGAATGAAAATGCGCAGAACGGGCGAGCCTCGTCGGCGTGACTTCCACCGCCGCGGCAACGAAACTTGCTAATGCTGGCCTAATGGCACACCGGCGACTCCTCGACGACTGGTAGCACTCGAGCGCTCTGTAATCCACTCGAATCTCAATCGATTTGAAGCAGAAGAAATGGGGGAGGGAAGGCAGATTGAGACCAATTGAAGCACTGTTACCTCTGCGCGTGAAGGCTCCGGCGATGACACTCCGGTTGCCTGAGCTCCAGCGCCGGACACAAGTCCCCGCGACACTTTTGACGTCGCCTCTCCTCTGCTACGCCACGGAATCACCTCTGCTCCGTCTAGGACTTGCCGTTGCTCTCAAATGGGGGAGTTGAGTGGGGGAATGGGAAGAGGATTCGGGCGGGGTGGGCAAAACTGCAGCGTCGTGCCGGGAAGAGGAGACGGGGGAGGGAAGGAAGAGGTGCGGGGCGTGCTAGCGCGATGACATTTCTACCGCACGCCAGGGTAGCAACCGCAGGCTCTGTGTTTGCAAAACGGGCGTCCGGACGAACTGTGAAATGCCCACACACCATACGATGCCTATGTGGCTCACAAAAATCATCAGACGTTATCAAGATTCGTGCAGAACTGAGTGAACGTAGATCGACGCGTGTGGGGAGTTACAAATCTGCCACACGTGTGAGCGTTAGTATTTTTGAAATTTTATTGTTTAAAAAAGTACGCCAATAACGCCTACACGTGTGGGCGTTAAGGGTCTGGTCACACGTTTTGTGTGGTGTTTAAGAGAACCAACCCACATGCCTACATGTGGGCAAAACAAGTAATGCCCACACACCTCTTTTTTTACCTTGCGGCCCCTTCCACATGCCTATGTGTGGGCAAAATAGATAACGCCCAGATGCCCGTACTCACGGTCCCGCACGCTCCGCGTGACAGTCATCACGCGTCCCCGTAGTTGCCATGGTCCGGACCCTCTTTCATGTTCGTTTAACTGCAGTTGCCATGTTACTGAACCACAGTTGTCATGTCTGACAACTACATTTGCCGTGGTTGCTCAACTGCAGTTGCCATCTCAGGTCAAGTGTCAGATATCGTTTTTGGACAACTGCAGTTGTTGCCATGTATAATCTGGTCTACCACAGTTGCCATGATTTGAAAAACTTTAGGAGTTGTCACCTACTAACACTAGACAGTTGTCATGTAGCACTACAAAAAATGCATGGCAAAAAAACATGTTCGGGTAAAGAGGGAGTTGCCATCTGCTTATGCAACTAGGGCAGTTGTCATGTACCCTGCAGAACACATGGCAACTCGAGGTAAAAAGAGAGAGTTGTCATCTGCTTACAAGTACGCTAGGACAGTTGCCATGTACGCTACAACACACATGACAACTAACAGCTTTGGGTGTGGGAAAAGAGAGGGGCATGTGGGCGAACTGCTAAACGCCCACACACCAGCCCTTCTGCGTGCGTGAAAACTGGCGTGTGGGTGAACTGCTAAACGCCCACACCCCAGCCACTTCACGTGATGAACGGGCGTGTGGACGATCGGATGAATGCCCACACACCAGCCCAGTCCTACGTGCATAAGAAATTTGCTAGAACGCGCCAAGATTCGTGCAGAAGTGGTTGGACGAGGATCCATGCGTGTGCGCAAGTTGCCAGAGGCCCACACATGTGGGCGTTAATATTTCCGTTAAAAAAGACTTAGGAACGGGGCCGGAACCGAACCCGTGCGTGTTTCCGATTTGGAATTGGAGTTAGACTCAAGGCCGTGCGCGGCGTCCTTTTCTCCATCCTGAATTCTTGTTGCCTCCAAATTCACTACGATTCAGCCAGCGTTCACCAGCCGGCGTCGATCGAGGTGACACGCATGGTCAAGCCGGAGCACCGAGCGAGGCAGGGGCCGACGAATCGACAGCACCGTCGAATGCGCAGACGGAAGGCGCCCTCGGCGCCGCGCCGGCGCTCCCGGACGGCATGGAAGACAGGGGATCGCGCCTGTGACTTTGACGTGAAGGGGGGCGGATTCGACTCTGCCAAGATGTACTCCACCGTGAGGCCGCAACTCCGGTCGGAGATTGGCGAGGTGCGTGGCTCCCTCGAGAGGATCAGCGTAGCAGAGTTCCTCGCCCACGAAGCTGCAGTCCAGGGCGGTGCCGTGGCGGAGCCCTTGTCGTCGCCGTCATCCAAGGCAGAAACCCGTGACGCGAACCCACTGTTCTCGGGCACGTGTGACTCTGCAGTCCGTGCTGTCCCCGGAAAGGGCCCCTCGCCGTCGTCACCAAAGGCCCCTCCGCATGGGACGAAAAGACTGCTCTTGACTGCCGCCGAGCCCCGACCGGAGGCCTCCGCCACGCCGGCCTTGAAGAGGAGGAAGACGATCCCAAGCACAGGGCCTCCGATGAGCACGCCGCGCGCTGCAACTTTCAAAGCGTTTCACGAGGTACCACCAGAACGGCCCGACGCTGAACCGGACGTGCTCGTGCGGGCATCGCATCTCAAGGTCCGGTTCGCCGGCATCATCGCCAAGGCTAAAGAGACTCTCAGCATCCGCCATCGGCAGGACCTCGAGAAGCGGCCGGCGGCCGACATCGACGAAGGTAGCCGCGCGCTGCAGGCTGACACGGAGGGTCAAATAGCTCGCGAAGGCGAGGCTCTCCTGCGGCAGGAGGAGGAGAGGAACGCCCGCGTCGCCCGGCTCAGGAAGGCGGCTCGCGAGGCGCTGCAGGAGGTGGAGAGGAACGCACGGCTCACCGGGCTCAGCAGGGAGACTATACACCCAGTGCACCTCATGGAGCTCGGCATAACTGCCGTGGAGCGTGCCGTGAGCCCGGAACGTCCTGGGGCGCCCAAGCATTGCCGTCGGTCCAACCCCTTAGAGGACCTCGGGCTCTTCGTGAAACCGGTCGACGATGACGGCGAAGAAGAAACATAGCAAACGAGGCATGCGGTCTGCTGGTTCTGGCCTCTAGGAGATGTTCACTGAACGTAGGAAGCTCTGAACCTTCTCTTGATCTGTCTGACAGTTTTCCAGACTTCGTATGTGCCTTGCTGATTTAGGACACATGAGACCAGCCGGACATGCGTAAGTAACCACATTGCTGAAATTTTGTTCTCTAAAGATCAACAGATTTTATGATCGTTACTAGGGTGATACTATTACTTTTCATCTCTGTTTTAGTTTAACACATATTGGCGGGGCATTTCCACGTTTGATCCATGCTTGTGCTGTTGTGGGATTTTGGATGCTGCTCCTCAGGTTTTCGGAATTCACGTTTTCTCTTAATGCGCCGGAAAACACCAAAATCACTGGCCATACTAAAACCTACTCCCTCCGTCCCATAATGTAAGACGTTTTTTGGCACTAGTGATCCTCCGTCCCACACTAGTGTCAAAAAAACGTCTTACATTATGGGACGGGGGGAGAACCAAATTATGCAAATCAAAATAAATATGCTTCTTTTCTATTAGTGGTTAGGTTGATAACCTTGTTGTGTGGATGTCTGCTTACAGTCTTGCTATGATCAAATGTGCCAGCCTAGTGTTCGAATGGTAACCTTGCTACATGTGTTCATTTTGAATGGAATGCTAGGAATGAAATGCCTGATCATACTAGGACAATGCATGTGCATGCATGCTTATAGTAGGACAAATATGCATCACACTAGGACAAATGTGCATGCAATTGGGCATCAGCGCGATGCACTGATCCTGGCAGTTGCAATAGGGCATTGTTATGATAAGTGCGTCATGGCATCGTTATGGTTAATTACAGTGATCCTCTGAACTGACAAGGTTGTAAAGACGGAGTGGGAACTGCCGGCCAAGGGGTCCCTTTCATCACTGGCGTGGAGGACACCGAGGACATGATCCCGAAGAACATGTGGACAAAGAGGGCGGACGTGTCTTGCAGGTTCGCCGAGATGATGAAGCCTCTGGGGATTGGCTGCAGGCCAAGGGTGGGCCATAAGCCGGGAGCAAGGGAGCCACTAAGGTTTTACGTGTCCATCAAGAATGCCGAGGTACATTGCCATGCTCGTCGTCCCCAAGGCCTTCTGGCCCGTGATGAGGAAATGGTTCGCCCTCAAACCTCCATGCCTTGTCAAGCCAACAAGTGGTACGAGTTCTGGGTGCAGTTGCAAATATTCCAGAAGGAGATGGGGCCGGCGAGGGGCTTGGATAACTTCTGCAAGAAACACAAGATCGTCTCCAGTGACCTACTCGTCTTGAAGTTGTCTAACCTCGGCTTCAAGGTTGAGATCTACAGCGTCGGCAACTCCACCATCTATCGGTATAGTTGTGCCAGGCACTGCTATCAAGGTGACTTGGCTCGTGAGCTCTAGCCCTATTTGTCTGTCCTGTATCTTATTGTGTGAATTGTTTCTGTGTTGCTAGTGTACTGCATATTTTGCCCGGGGACTGTCTTTAAACTGATGTTTAAGTACAATTGTGCATTGTTGTTTTGTGTGGTAGTGTGTATGCGCTTAATTCTATGTATGTTTGATATGTGGTGTGTTGCTGAGTGTGGTGCATTTAGGGGGGAAGTTTACAAGTTTTGAAAGGGGTGAACAAAATAGCACACTACACATAGTTAGACAACTGTGATCGGTATCTGCTCATCACTTAAGCACAAATGCAGGTGTCCAAACAGCAGGCATCAATTCCTCACTAGTGCAATGCAGGCTACCAGACTATTTACACAATATGGTTTTTGGCATGTATTTACTCGGTTTGTTCCAGTTGGGCCACAAATGCAGGGAGCCAAAAATGATGCATGCTACCAAACACCCCCTAATGCACATCACTCTCTCTATCGATATTTCATCTAAATTGGCCCATGAACGTTTGTTGCCGATCGACCGGCTAGCGATTGCGTCGGTCGTTGCACGCGCATCTACCTCTCACGCAGCCACATGCTCAATCAGGCCCACACCATCGCCCGTGTCCCTTGGTTGCCTTATCTTCTCACGCGTTTTCTCCCCACAGGGGCATCTTCCACCTCCGCAAGCACCATTCCCCCCCTC
>NC_057810.1:254365941-254383092 GCF_018294505.1 Triticum aestivum
TCTCTCTCTCTCTCTCTCTCTCGCGGGCGTGTTGCTATTGCTCGCGTGCATCTTGTCCCTGGCAGCAAGGTTGTCGGCGTCTACTCCTCTCCGGCCGCTGGGTGCCTGCGCAACGAGCTTTTCCCGTGGCGAACGCGAGCAGCTCCCGAAGCCGTGAGACCCGGCTGCGTCCGAGGATGCTGGAACCGTCCAGTCCTGGTGTTGTGACCCATGAGCACCCGTGCTTCTGCCGGCTGTGTTTGCTGCCCTCTCCCAACCCGCCTGCTACAACGGCGCACCTGACGGCGGTGTTGCAACCAACACCACCCGGAGCTGGAGACGACGTCCATAGGTGTTGCAACCGGCACCGCACGATGCTGGAGCGAGGTGTTGTTGGTATGGCAACTAGTCAAGCGTGCTTCAATCGGCTTGAAAAAAAGCTTCAACCGGCATCAAAAAAAGCTTTAACTATGAAAATCAGCTACAACCAGCGCAGAAGAAAAGCTTCAAACATTGAAAAAAAGCTTCAACCGGCGCCGAGAAAAGCATCAACCGTTGTGAAAAAAACTTTTGATCGGAATGGGAAAAAGCTTCAGAAAAGCTTCATCCGGTGTGGAAAAAAGCTTCAACTGGTGTGAAAAAAAGCTTCCACGGTGAAATTTCGAAAACCGGCGCCGACTAGAGTCGCCGGAAAGCTACGGGAGGACGGCAAAAGCTGCAACGAGAGCTACAAGCGTCTATGGAAAAAGCTTCAACTGACCTGAGGATGCTACAAACATGGCTGAGGATTCTGGAGCCAGCTGCGAGCATGCTACAACCAGGTCTAACTAGAAACTGGCCAGCAGGGATGCTACAAACTGAAAGTGCTAGTTATCGACTAGAGGGTGGGGTGAATAGGCGATTTTTATGAAAGTCTTCAAAACGTGGAAGTTTCGAAGACAAACAATAGAAATGACCTAATTGATATGCAGTAGAAGATAAACTACAACAAGCAAACCATAGTCAAGTATGCAATAATGTGAAAGTACAAGACTAACAGCAGCTTAGTAGTCAGGATCCGGATGGAAGATAGTATGAAGCCAACCAACGATAGTAGTCAAGCAATGAAGTCAAACATGTACGACAAATAGGCAATGACTTCACGAAGACAAACTCTAAGTAAAGGGAGAGAGAGGATAGAACCAGTCACTTGTTGAAGACACATGATTTGTTGGACCAGTTCCAGTTGCTGTGACAACTGTACGTCTGGTTAGGGAGGCTGAGATTCAACTCAGAAGACCGCGTCTTCACCTTATTCCCCTTGAGCTAAGGACACACAGTCCTCGCCCAATCACTCTGGTGAGTCTTCAAGTTAGACTTCCGAACCTTCACAGACTTCGTTCACCGGCGATCCACAATGACTCTTGGATGCTCAGAATGCGACGCCTAACCGGCTGGAGGATTCACAGTCCTCAAGTGTAATAAGTCTTCAGGTCACACAGACAGAAAGATTTCAGTGATGCCCAACACTCTTTGGCTCTGGGTGTTTGGGCTTTGTCCTCGCAAGGATTTCTCTCTCTCAAAGGCTTCGAGGTGGGTTGCTCTCAAACGACAAAAGCCGTGCACTAACTCTGAGCAGCCACCAATTTATGGTGTAGGGGGTGGGCTATTTATAGCCACTAGGCAACCCCACCTGATATGTCCGAAATGACCCTGGGTCACTAAGGAACTGACACGTGTTCCAACGGTCAGATTTCAAACACACACGACAACTTTACTTGGGCTACAAGCAAAGCTGACTCATCCAGCTCTGGATAAGATTTGCTCTCATTGTCTTCGCTCGAAGACATAGGATTTGGGTTGAGAATCACTTCAGTAATTCTGACTTTGTTCACTTGGACCCCACTTAACAGTACGGTGGTTCCTATGACTCAACAAAGAAGAAAAAGGAAACAACGAAACGACACAGTCTTCGCGCTCCATAGTCTTCACTCAATGTCTTCTCATGTCATAGTCTTCAATATGAATATCTTCACATACCACCATTGTCGTCAATGTCTTCATACATTTTTAGGGGTCATCTCCGGTAGGTAAACCGAATCAATGAGGGACACTACCTGCGTTATCCTGCAATTCTCACAAACGCATTAGTCCCTCAACCAAATTTGTCGTCAATACTCCAAAACCAACTAGGGGTGGCACTAGATGCACTTACAATCTCCCCCTTTTTGGTGATTGATGACAAACTGGTTGAAGTTTTCAACAGGGATAAAGTATGTGAAATTGTAAAGGATAGGGTATTGTCTTCATAAGTGGCAAAGGCTCCCCCTGAAGATGTGCATATAAGTAATTTGCTTTTGGAATGCAAATGCACATGGCAGGTTGTACTTGTGGAGATCCTCTTCAACTTATGAAGATAATTCATCATGCATGAAATGATATAACTATGAGAATGACATGCATAATGAAAAATGGACGTCTGCAGAATGATCTAAGTGCGGAAGTTATCATCGCACATGCGGAATTTATCATCGTATCACAGAAAAGCAAATAAGTAGCAGATGACCATCGAGTTTAAGTGTTACAACTCAAAGAACCAAATGTATCAAAAGCGAGAGTTGTAAACACTAGGCAAAATATAAAGCAACCGCCCATATGAACCCGCTTGAAGACTATCAAACTCATATGCTTCTCCCCCTTTTGTCAGTAAGGACCAAAAAGGTTTGAAGACATAGAGCATCTACTCGTTCCCATGAGGAGTAGGTGAAGCAGCAGGGTTATCATTGTTGTTTGGCGACGCAGACGAACTTGGTGCAGTGTCGATGCGTGCAGAAGTAGGGGGCGGTGAAGTAGCATCGTCTTCATCATCGATCACTTTGGCATTCACCGTTGCCGCGGAGGAAGAATAGTCAGAGTCTTCAAGGGATGGAGTTCGACGTAGGACAGCATTCCGTGGAGGAGTAGAGTCAAACTTGAATCTTTCAGTGAAGCCATCGTCTTGAAGATCTGCTTCAGCACTGAGCAGTGTCAAACTCTTCCATGATAGCCGACAGGTCTCGTGAGTGACAAAAGCATTCTTGGTGGCAAGATTTCGAATGCGATTGACGTCCACCAAGAGTCTTTGCATCTGTCGCTTGAGCCAGAAGTGATGCTTATCTTGTTTCTGATGCAGTGCCACAAGAAGTTCTCGGTCATTTAGGACGCGAGAGCGCTTCTTAGGCCTTTGGGCAATTGTGCTCTCAGTAGCTTCAGTTTGCGCACGGTGAGGCAGACGAGTGTTCTCAGCCATTGGATAGACACGAGTTACTGCTTGGACTCCTTCCATGGGTTCAGTGAAGCTTTGGTGATCAGCATTTTGAAGACAAAGAGGCTTCTTGGCAGGCTCAGGGTATATGGCTTCAACTAACATATCTACCTCTGGTAGAAAGATTAGATGATTGCGAGCAGAGGGCTGATAGTTGATAGCAGAGTGTAGCTTGATGAGGCGCATGACCCATGGAGCATAGAATTTCAGGCCAAAAAGGTCAGATCCAGACGCAGCCAGTTGCCGGATGAAGAATTCTTGTGTATTAAAGCTGATGCCATTGAGGATGTAAAAGACCAATGTATTCATGGCTCCTTCAAGTTTTGCAGCTGATGAATGCCCTTTGATCGGCCATAGAGTTCGCCTGATGATGTGATATATTGTGTGAGGCAGATACTCAAGGTCATCAACAAAGAACTCCTTTGGGTATTCAGCGTCAGGTGGCAGAGGCTTCATCATGCTCAACATCTGGCTCATGTTGGGCTCTGGCTTATGGAAGATGCTCTCCTGTGCATTGCGGTGGAGTTGACAATCAGGTTCGAACAGCTCTCCGGGAGTGGGTAGGCCTGTAAGCTCAATGACGTCAAGAGCTTTGGCTTCATGATGAACATTTCCTGTCATCCACTCGAGAACCCATGTCTTTGTATCCCTATAGTAGCCGCGAATGTGGAGGGTAGCATAGAATTGAAGCAAAAGTTCCTCATTCCAATGTTCTTTGTCTGTCACAAAGCTGAGAAGACCTGCATCACGAAAGCAGTCAAGTTCTTCTTCTAAGCATGGCAGTCCAGCAATGGCTTCAGTGTCGAGGCGCATATGAGGGAAAATGCGCCCTTGATCATACAGAACGCAGGAGTAATAGCTTCGCTGCTGATAGCTCCAGAAACGATCAGATGATATTCTTGGCCTTGAGTAGGGGTTCTTGGCTCTGTCAAAGAAGGTGTTGTGGCTTTTGAAGCCATTTGCATTGAAGGACCCTGTAGAGGTGGCAGTGCCTGGGAACCTTGGCAATCTTGGCTTTGGTTTCTGGACCAGAGGCCTATGCTCAACATGATAATCAAACTGAGGACCAGAGGCATTAGGCGGAGGGACTAGAACGGGCCATTCGACAATGATCAGTTGACCATAGTTGTATGCTTGCTCAATTGTATGGGGCCTTGGTGGCGGAACAGGAGCAGTGGCAACAACAGAGGCGTCAGGCTGCACAACAGGTGCTTCAGGAGCAGTTGCATCATTGGCTTCTAGCACATTGGTTGGTGCAGGTTCCACATTTTCTTCAGCCATGACTACGTCGTTGGCTTCATTTGTGTTGGTGGTGGCAGCCTCAAGATTTTCAACCTCCACTTTATGAGCTGGAGGGTCGGGCACTGGCACGTTCATTTCAGGAACAGCTTCTTCAGTAATGGGGGGAGTAGGGACACGTTCTTCTTCTTGGTTGTCATCGGCTGATGCAGCCGGATTGTCTTCAGCAGCTTTGGCTTCAGACACGGAGACATTCACAGTTGGAGTGGCTTCTGGAAACACTTGACGTGCAACAGATTGGTGGTGCACTTCCCCTTCTGGAACGCTCAAAAGAGGGACTTGAGACCTTGGTCCTTTGCGAAGCCTGCGTAATGTTGGCGACGCCTTTGGAGATGGAGTTGGCTGGGCCACAAAGTCATCCTCTTCTTCTTGCACAGGTGGTGTGACTTGTTGTCGTTGGGGAGTACTCGGGGAGTCTTGTTGTTGTGGGTGATCATCCCATGATGCATCCTGAGCAATTGGCGTCAGAGGATGACCAATGCTGATGAGTTCGCTGTTCGCGAGAACAGGCGATGATACCAAGTTGTGTTCGATCTGAGGAAGAACTTCATCATCTTCAACATTGTCATTGTGACCAATGTCTTCAGCAGCGGTGGAATCAACTGCTGGAATGTCTTCAGCTTCATGAGCCTCTGTGGAAGCAGGCTCATGAACTATCATCCGTCGTTCTTGGTGTTCAGATGCATGGCGAACCATTGAGATAGGTTCAACAACTAAGGGCTCTATGGGAGCAGCCCGATTCTTCTTGGTTTTGCGCTTCTTCTTGGAGGGAGCAACATCAGAGGCATCAGGATTTTTCCTTTTTCTGGCTTCAGCCTCGACAGTCCTCGTCTTCTTCAGTTCTGAAGTGGTTGACCTGACCTTTGGCTTCGAGCCAGTCATGCTGCTTGGGAAGACTATGCGAGGTTCTTCCTTCCTTGAAGGTGCAGATTGGTTAGTTGATGGCTTCTTCTTATTTGCAGGCATTCTGGGGTCAATGCCAGGACGACCAAGAGCCTTGCACTTCTCAGCCTCATTGTAGGCTTGCACACACTTGTTAGCCAGACTCTTCATGCACTCACGAGAGCCTTTGGCTTCTTCGCGCTTCTTGAGAAAGGCTTCTTTGAGCTCGTGCAGCATGATCTTGAAGTTTTTGACATCTTGCACGCTGAGCTTTGCCACATGCTTCTTGAACTGAGCTTTCTCATAGTCGATCTTGTGCTTCAGTTCAACGATGCGCTGAGCAAGAGCTAGCTCAGAAGCAATGGCGCCATTGAAGGAGACGCTGAGGCCAATGGGAAGTTGCAGATCTTCAAAGCTGAGATTTGGGGTGTCAAACCACTCATCAATGAAGTTATGGATGATTTCCACATCAAAGAGAGGC
The DNA here is from genome assembly GCF_018294505.1 of Triticum aestivum. Classification (NCBI taxonomy): domain Eukaryota; kingdom Viridiplantae; phylum Streptophyta; class Magnoliopsida; order Poales; family Poaceae; genus Triticum; species Triticum aestivum. Next base: position 254,371,866 of record NC_057810.1, read on the forward strand.
AGATCATTGAAGATCTCTGCTTCTTCCTTGCTCTTGATCAGTTGCTCAAGAGCATCATCTGCAAGATCTTCATCGCTGGACAGATCAATGTGCTCTTCTCGCAGAATGGCAGCAGGAGTCAATGTCTGATCAGTATTTTTGATGATTTTCTTTTTCTTCTCCGTCTTCTTGGAGATACGTGATAGATCTTCAGACTGCACACTTTCTTCAGGAGGTGCAGTGGCCAGTGGCTTCGCACGAGAAGCTTTTGGAGGAGCAACTGATCTTGAAGCCTTAGTCTTCTTTGGCTTCTTCGGCATTGGAGTAGGAGCTGGGGCTTCATCAGTGTCAGCATCATCATCAGAATGGTCCACTTTGGCACCTTGGACCGAGATGTGAGTGATGAGGCCATCAAGGTTGTAGAAAGGACCGATGACATTGGGTTCTGCATCACGAGAGCCGTCAACACGGGGAGCAGAGGGACCAGGTTTGAAGTCTAATCCCAATGACTTCTTGTTTTCCTTGGCCGATGCCTTTGCGAGCTGGAAGTTGCGCTTGAAGAGATTATCGTCACGACACCAGAGCAATGATGATGGGTCGGCATTTTCAGGCTGAGGTCCACGGACCATACAAGGATAGAAACACTGTGCAATAGCTTTAGCTCTGTTCTTGGGTGGAAGGCCTCGATAGAGAATATCACCCCAAGGACTTTTGATAGCATTCTTCTCAGCGTATTCCTGGGTCACAAACTTGTATTTGAACCTTTGTTCAGCCCAATATCGTCGAATCCATTGGATTCGTGTCTTGCGCTGATTATAATCCTCTTCAGGATCTGTCTTGTAAAGCTCTGCGAGGTCATCAGGCAAATCTCTTGATGTTCCCCCACGACGTTGTCTGCCACCCTTCCTTTCTGATTTCTCTGCAGCCATGAACTTCAAACTGAATGGCTTCAACACGTTCAAAGGCTTCAAAGGCTTTTGCTTGCTGGACAAACAGGAACTGGCTTCGGGAGAGTTAATGTGATGCTGTAAGAATTCTGCAAACGAATGCAGACTGTGAGAACCAAGGGATTCTCCCACGGACATGTACCTATGACAGCATTAGATATGCGAGGGAAGGGGAAGATGTCATATGCATTCTCAGAAGATTTTGAAGATAAATCAGTTTGAAGACATTGACCTCATGATGCGAAGACATTCACTTATATGTTGACAGTTGGTTCTAGATTTGTACGAATCCGTGAATAAGTACAAGTGAGGAATCTAACTAGATATAAAGCTTAAGTGAATATACTAGGCAGTATGAGATGCAGACAGAATAGATCTAACATTGTATAGGTAGAAACCAATTTTGGTAAATAGGATGAATCTTTGAGGATCAAAAAGATGGTAAAAATAGAGTTGTACTTACCACACGAAGAACTGCTAGATGGGATGAATAGGAGACCGAGCAGTTCAATCCACCGTGCCCTAACTTGGCGATGGAGGACACCTACGGCGGCGGTGGAGAGCACGATGTCCGCGGCCGACGTGAGGACGGTGTCGGAGAAGTCGCGGCAGCTAAGCGCTTCGTCGCCGGCGTCGTCGAGAGCTAGTGGTGGCGCTAGGGTTTTGACGAGGTGGAGAGGTGGAAGAAGGTTTTCTTTACCGCAGGGGACATGTATTTATAAGGAAGTGTGCGACACATCGCAATTATGCAAGTGCCCCTGGCGGTTCACATCTGAGGGGCACGTGGCAAACATGCAACATACTCAGAGTTGTCCCACGTTCCCACGCCCGCTAGGTTTGTCGGATGGTTGTTCCGGCTTCTCTGGATTTCAAACAATAAGGATGAATCATTTAAAACAGACTTAATGTTTGTCTCTGTGTCTTCTGCTGACAAGGACGCAGAGAAGACATTCGACAGTTTCAATAGAATGCATATGATTTGGACAGATAGAGTTTGAGATAGAAAGCATAGAGAGATTAGGGTCCGATCACATTCACTTAGTTCAAAAGATTCAACTAGGAAGACATAGCTATAAGTGAATGTTGTAGAGGACAGAACACTAGTATATATATCAGAAAGCAATCAAATCAACATAGTGAAGAAAATCATGAAGATAAGTTGAAATTGAAGACAAACCAAATGCGAAGACATTGCAAAAATAACGCCATGAGTGAAACACTTCAAACAGAGAAATTTGGTGGTGGTGTTACCCACCGTATAGGAAGTATTAGACCCAGACACGGCACACAATTATCGTGGCGCTCCGAAGTCAAATTCCACGTTAATGTATTCACACTCAGAATGTAAGTCTTCATTGATTGAAGATATACTTTACTTCGTGTGTTGCACATCTAAGTCATCAACATGCATAAGTGTTAGGATGTGTGCCTGATCACAGGACATTTGAGGATTCCAAGATATTTAGCTCACACCGTAACTTGCAAAACCTTTTCTCATCCAAGGGCTTTGTGAAGATATCTGCCAGTTGCTCTTCAGTGTTGACGTGAATGATGTCAATATCTTTCTTCATGACATGATCTCTGAGAAAGTGATGACGAATTTCAATGTGCTTTGTCTTCGAGTGCTGGACTGGATTGTTGGCAATCTTGATGGACCTTTCGTTGTCGTAGAAGAGAGGTACTTGTTTCAGATTGATACCATAGTCCTTGAGAGTTTGCTTCATCCATAGAAGCTGAGCGCAGCATGATCCAGCAGCAATGTATTCAGATTCAGCAGTTGAGAGTGATACACAGTTCTGCTTCTTTGAAGACCAACAGACAAGTGATCGTCCCAGAAAGTGACATGTGCCTGATGTAGACTTGCGATCCACCTTGTCACCAGCATAATCAGCATCCGAGAATCCAACCAGATCAAATTTTGAGCCCTTTGAATACCATAATCCGAGTGTTGGGGTGTAAGCCAAATATCGAAGAATTCGCTTCACAGCTAAGTGATGTGATTCCTTTAGTGCCGCTTGGAATCGAGCACACATGCAAACACTAAGCATAATATCTGGCCTAGATGCACATAGGTAAAGTAAGGAACCAATCATGGAGCGGTATACCTTTTGATCGAACTCTTTACCATTGTCATCGGGACCCAGATGGTGTTTGGCAGGCATTGGCGTCGTGTAACCTTTGCAATCTTCCATTCCAAACTTCTTCGGACAATCTTTGAGGTATTTTTCTTGAGATATGAAGATGCCATTCCTTTGCTGACGAATTTGAAGACCAAGGAAGAACTTCAGCTCACCCATCATGGACATGTGATATTGCTCTTGCATCATGTATCCAAACTCATCACTATACTTCTGGTTGGTGCAGCCGAAGATAATGTCATCCACATATATTTGGCACACAAACATTTCACCATCATATGTCTTCGTGAAGAGTGTGGGATTGAGGGATCCAAGTTTGAAGCCTTTGCTCTTTAGGAAGTCTTTGATCGTATCATACCAAGCACGAGGAGCTTGTTTGAGGGCATACAGTGCTTTTTTTAGCTTGTACACCATATCAGGATGTTTTGGATCTTCAAAGCCAGGTGGTTGAGCGACGTATACTTCTTCTTCAATCTTGCCGTTGAGAAATGCACTCTTCACATCCATTTGATATAGCAAGATGTTGTGGTGGTTAGCATAGGCTAGCAGTATGCGAATAGCTTCAAGCCTAGCCACAAGAGCAAATTTTTCATCGAAGTCAATTCCTTCAACTTGAGTATATCCTTGAGCCACAAGACGTGCTTTGTTTTTGACGACTTGACCATGCTCATCTTGCTTGTTTCGATATATCCATTTTGTGCCAATAATGTTATGCTTGCGAGGGTCAGGACGCTTGACAAGTTCCCAAACATTGTTCAGCTGAACTGTTGAAGTTCTTCTTGCATAGCTTGTATCCATTCAGGTTCCATAAAGGCTTCAACAACTTTTTTGGGTTCTGATATTGACACAAAAGAAAAGTGCCCATAGAAATTTGCTAACTGTGTTGCTCTTGAGCGAGTAAGTGGACCAGGTGCATTGATGCTATCAATTATCTTCTCAATTTATACTTCATTTGCAACTCGAGGATGAACTGGACAAAGACCTTGCTCTTGCTGATCATTGTCATCATTGGGAGGATTGTCTTCATGTTGGTTAGGTGCAGAAATGATAAGTTCCTCTTCAGGCTGTGCTTCAGAAGGCATGATTTCACCAGTTCCCATCAGCTTGATAGATTCGCTGGGCGGAGCTTCGTCTAGTGTACTTGGCAGGATATCTCTTTGTGAACCATTGGTTTCATCAAATCGCACGTCCACAGTTTCGACGATTTTGTAGAGATAGAGGTTGAAGACTCTGTAAGAGTGCGAGTCCTTTCCATAACCGAGCATGAAGCCTTCGTGAGCTTTAGGTGCAAATTTTGACTTGTGAAGGGGATCCTTGATCCAGCACCTAGCTCCAAATACTCTGAAGTAGCTGACATTTGGCTTCTTGCCAGTGAGGAGCTCATAGGATGTTTTGTTCAGAAGCTTATGGATGTAAACACGGTTGATGACGTGACATGCTGTATCAATAGCTTCAGGCCAGAACTTTCTTGGTGTCTTATACTCGTCGAGCATTGTTTGAGCCATCTCAATGAGGGTTCTGTTCTTGCGCTCTATGATGCCATTTTGCTGAGGTGTGTATGGAGCAGAGAACTCATGAGTGATTCCCATTGTATCCAGATAAAGATCAAGTCCGGTGTTCTTGAACTCAGTGCCGTTGTCACTTCTGATATGCTTGATCTTGACGCCATAATTGTTCATGGCTCGATTGGCGAAGCGTCTGAAGACATCTTGCACTTCTGTCTTGTAGAGAATTATGTGCACCCATGTATATCTTGAGTAGTCATCAACAATGACGAAGCCATAGAGACAAGCAGTTGTTGTGAGGGTAGAGTAGTGAGTAGGGCCAAATAAGTCCATGTGTAACAGCTCGAAGGGTTGAGATGTCGTCATGATTGTCTTCGAGGGGTGCTTTGCCCTAGTCATCTTTCCAGCTTCGCAGGCACCACACAAATGATCCTTCTTGAACTTGACACCCTCGATGCCAATGACATGCTTCTTCTTGGCGAGTGTGTGTAAGTTCCTCATGCCAGCATGCCCCAGCCTCTGATGCCAGAGCCAGCACTCTGAAGCTTTTGCAAGAAGCTTTACGGCAAGCTGTGGACCTGCTGAGAAATCTACCATGTATAGATCATCTTTCCGATACCCTTCAAAGACTAGAGACTTGTCAGATTCCATTAGTACAAGGCAACGATATTTTGCGAATAGCACAATCATGTTCAAGTCACAAAGCATCGAGACAGACATTAAGTTGAAACCAAGGGATTCAACAAGCATCACTTTATCCATGTGTTGATCCTTTGAGATTGCAACTCTACCTAGACCCAATACCTTGCTTTTACCAGTGTCAGCAAATGTGATGTGACTCTTGTCTGATGGACGTAAGGTTGAGTCCATGAGAAGACTTCGATCACCAGTCATATGATTAGTGCATCTGCTATCCATAATCCATTCTGAAGCATGAGGTGTCATACCCTACAGTACAGTTAGGGGGATAGGCTTCACCAAGAGTATTGTGAAGCATAAACATTTGACGGGCAATAGGATTATTGAAGCTCAGATCAAGATTAGAACTGATAGGACGAATGGCAAACAATTCAGGAACAAAATACATAGTGAGACCATTTGGGCATTTGATGTTGCACCCTACAAGATGTTTTAGGTCCCCAGCAATAGCATCAGACGCCTTTGATTTTCGGCTGGAGACCTTTCCCTGCAGAAGATAGTTAATTCTTCTTAACCACCCACATCTTCAGGGGTGGCTTAGAAGCAATGAGTCTAAGTGCAGCATCTGAGAACTTCGGCTTTGGAGCCCTAGCAAATAGGCTTGCAGGAGATGAATGATACTCATATGAATAAGTAGAAAAGTTCTTAGTTCTATGAACATAGCGATTTGAAGACACACGCTCATATTCATAAGTTTGAGTACGGTTTCCCTGCAAAACATTGGCGTTAGGGTGACTCAGGTGAGTCATGTATCTGTATGAAGCCTTTGGGCCATATGAAGCCATAGGTCTGGGGTTTGTCTTCTTCCTTGGTGGTGTCATGATGACATTCACAGGAAGATTCTCAATACACTGCTTAGGTACCCAGATCTTCTTCATAGGTGGTCCATTCCTGCAGTTAGTATCAATATACCTGGCAAACACCTCGCCATTCTGATTCTTAAACAGTTTATAGTTTGCATCAAAGGATTCATCAATGATGATAGGGTTAGCGCAAGTGAAACCAGATAAGGTGGATGGATCTACTGAAGGTTCCTTTGCAGCAACCCATGTGGTTTTGGGATATTGCTCAGGCTTCCAGTAGGAACCATCAACATTCATTTTCCTCTCGAACCCAACACCCTCTTTCCTAGGGTTTCGGTTCAGAATCTGCTTTTTGAGGACATCGCAAAGTGTCTGATGTCCTTTCAGACTTTTATACATCCCTGTTTCAAGCAATGTCTTCAACCTAGCATTTTCATCAGCAATAGTAGTAGTATCCTCCGCAGAGGGGTTAGTTACCACATCGGTAGTTGAAGACAATGCAACAGTAGCAGAAGTGGAACATTCAGCAACAGAGGTAGCGTTATCACGCTCAATGCATTTTAGACATGGTGGTTCAAATCCATCCTGAGCGGGACTGATCTATTGAGCGCGAAGTGACTCATTCTCTTTTTGAAGATCTTCATGAGCCGCTCTCAATTTCTCAAGCTCTTGCTTCCTTTGAAGATAATCATAGGAGAGCTTTTCATGAGTGGTTGAGAGCGTTTCATGACGACTTTCAAGTTCTTGGTACTTAGCATGAAGATTTTTTTATGTCTTCAACTAAGGACTATGAACGTGTCATTTCCGCGTCCAACAGGTCATCGCTTTGTCTAACAGTTTTTGAGTATGTTCCATAGCTTTTTGTTGTTCAGTTGCAATTTTAGCAAGTGTTTTGTAGCTGGGTTTGGATTCACAATCAGAGTCAAATTCACTTGATGTTTGAAAGTAAGCATCACATGATTTTACCTTGGCACCACGTGCCATGAAGCAGTAGGTGGGAGCAGGGTCGTCCTTGTCATCAGCTTTAGCGTTGGTGTGGAAGTCATTGTCTTCGGTGTTGAAGATGGACTTGGCAACATAGTCTGTAGCTAGAGCCAGACTCGCAACACCAGAGTCGGACTCCTCCTCAGACTCCACCTCCGCCTCCTCAGAAGCAGACGACTCCTCTGAATCCATTTCCTTGCCAACAAAAGCACGAGCCTTGCTAGATGAGCTCTTCTTGTGTGATGAAGACTTGGAAGAAGACTTTGAGGATTTCTTCTTCTTCTTGTCATCAGAATCATATTCTTTGTTGTTCTTCTTCTTCTTCTCATTGTCCCACTGTGGACACTCAGATATGTAGTGACCAGGTTTCTTGCACTTGTGGCAGGTTCTCTTCTTGTGGTCATGGGTGGAAGCTTCATCATTCCTTGAGCTGGATCGTGAAGACTTTCTGAAGCCTTTCTTCTTGGTGAATTTCTGGAACTTCTTCACAAGCATAGCAAGTTCCTTTCCAATGTCTTCAGGATCATCAGAACTGCAGTCAGATTCTTCTTCAGATGAGGAAACAACTTTTGCCTTCAAAGCGCGAGTTCGGCCATAGTTGGGACCATAGACATCTCTTTTCTCAGAAAGCTGGAACTCATGTGTGTTAAGCCTCTCAAGTATATCAGACGGATCGAGTGTCTTGAAGTCAGGGCGTTCTTGTATCATGAGGGCAAAGGTGTCAAAGGAGCTGTGAAGTGATCTCAGTATTGTCTTGACGATTTCATGCTTGGTAATCTCAGTGGCGCCGAGAGCACGAAGCTCATTTGTGATGTCGGTGAGGCGATCAAACGTGAGCTGGACATTTTCATTGTCGTTTCTCTTGAAGTGGTTGAAGAGGTTGCGAAGAACACTGATCCTTTGATCTCTCTGGGTTGAGACGCCTTTGTTGACCTTGGATAGCCAGTCCCAGACTAGCTTCGACGTTTCCAGAGCACTCACAAGGCCATACTGTCCTTTGGTCAGATGACCACAGATGATGTTCTTGGCAGTAGAGTCCAGTTGAATGAACTTTTTGACATCAGCAGGGGTGACACCTTCACCAGTTTTGGGAACGCCGTTCTTGACGACATACCAGAGGTCGACATCAATGGCTTCAAGATGTATGCGCATCTTATTCTTCCAGTAGGGATATTCAGTTCCATCGAACACGGGGCAAGCAGCGGAGACTTTGATTATCCCTGCAGTCGACATAGCTAAAACTCCAGGTGGTTAAACCGAATCACACAGAACAAGGGAGTACCTTGCTTTGATACCAATTGAAAGTGCTAGTTATCGACTAGAGGGGGGGGTGAATAGGCGATTTTTATGAAAGCCTTCAAAATGTGGAAGTTTCGAAGACAAACAATAGAAATGACCTAATTTATATGCAGCGGAAGATAAACTACAACAAGCAAACCATAGTCAAGTATGCAATAATGTGAAAGTACAAGACTAACAGCAGCTTAGTAGTCAGGATCAGAATAGAAGATAGTATGAAGCCAACCAACGATAGTAGTCAAGCAATGAAGTCAAACAGGTATGACAAATAGGCAATGACTTCACGAAGACAAACTCTAAGTAAAGGGAGGGAGAGGATAGAACCAGTCACTTGTTGAAGACACAGGATTTGTTGGACCAGTTCCAGTTGCTGTGACAACTGTACGTCTGGTTAGGGAGGCTGAGATTCAACTCAGAAGACCGCGTCTTCACCTTATTCCCCTTGAGCTAAGGACACATAGTCCTCGCCCAATCACTCTGATAAGTCCTCAAGGTAGACTTCCGAACCTTCACAGACTTCGTTCACCGGCGATCCACAATGACTCTTGGATGCTCAGAACGCGACGCCTAACCGGCTGGAGGATTCACAGTCCTCAAGTGTAATAAGTCTTCAGGTCACACAGACAGAAAGACTTCAGTGATGCCTAACACTCTTTGGCTCTGGGTGTTTGGGCTTTGTCCTCGCAAGGATTTCTCTCTCTCAAAGGCTTCGAGGTGGGTTGCTCTCAAACGACAAAAGTCGTGCACTAACTCTGAGCAGCCACCAATTTATGGTGTAGGGGGTGGGCTATTTATAGCCACTAGGCAACCCCACCTGATATGTCTGAAATGACCCTGGGTCACTAAGGAACTGACACGTGTTCCAATGGTCAGATTCCAAACACAAACGGCAACTTTACTTGGGCTACAAGCAAAGCTGACTCATCCAGCTCTGGATAAGATTTGCTCTCATTGTCTTCGCTCGAAGACATAGGATTTGGGTTGAGCATCACTTCAGTCATTCTGACTTTGTTCACTTGGACCCCACTTAACAGTACGGTGGTTCCTATGACTCAACAAAGAAGAAAAAGGAAACAACGAAACGACACAGTCTTCGCGCTCCATAGTCTTCACTCAATGTCTTCTCATGTCATAGTCTTCAATATGAATATCTTCACATACCACCATTGTCATCAATGTCTTCATACATTTTTAGGGGTCATCTCCGGTAGGTAAACCGAATCAATGAGGGACACTACCTGCGTTATCCTGCAATTCTCACAAACGCATTACTCCCTCAACCAAATTTGTCGTCAATACTCCAAAACCAACTAGGGGTGGCACTAGATGCACTTACACAAACCACGACCAAATTTTTGCTGGAGCCGACTATGGGGAAGCTGCAACCATGCATGGATTGGATATGCTGGAAGCCTGGAACCAATATGTGGGGATGCTACGACCATGAATGTGATTTTCCTAGAGCCGGATACAGGAGGAGACCAAGAATACTGCGACCACGGCTGGCATAGCTACGAGGTGGAGCACATGGTACTGGAGCGTGGGGGGACGGCAAGCTGCTGGCAGCGTTGATGGCCGGCATGCCGCAACAACGGTTGGGAGATAGCACACTGTGCGAGGCGATTTTTGCTACAGGTCACAACGAGCGCGCTGAATCGACGGCGGCCGCAACCGGCGGCGAGGGCGGCCAGCTGCTACCGATGGCGGGGGGTGTGGCCAGACACTACTAGGAAAAGGGCTATAGATGGAATTGGCACTAATGGCGCACCAGACATGTGGTGCGCCATTAGTATATACTAATGGCGCACCACCCTCTGATGCGCCATTAGTGTTGAAACTACTAATGGCGCACCCTGCCCACGGTGCGCCATTAGTACCAAATTTTTTTTGAACTAGTGCGCCTGTCCAAACATACTAATGGCGCATCCTCTGGTGGTGCGCCATTACTAGTTGTAACTAGTAATGGCGCACCAGCCAGAAGGTGCGCCACTAATGTTATTTTTTTTATTATTGTTTTTATTCCTTTTTTTGCAAATGTACTAATGGCGCACCACCAGGGGGTGCGCCATTAGTAACCTGGATTACTAATGGCGCATTTGTTGCTGGTGCGCCATTAGTAAGTGGGCAGCAACAAGATATTTTGGACAGCCTCTCCTCCCACACTCACTTTCTCCCCACTTCATTCTCTCCACCGCCTCCTCCTTGTCTCGGGTGCCTCCTCTTTTTCACCTCATTTCCACCATAGATTCATTCAAATTAAGTGGTTAAGTTACCTTGTTTTGCTAGGTAAGTAAGGGGGGAAGCTACATTTATGTTGTTCTCCCTACAACAATGTGCACATGCACTTTTTATGGCCTAGCTAGATCTATGTATGTTCGTGGTGTTGCATATGTTTGTGGTGTTGCATATGTGTTTGTGTTTGGAGGTGTACTGGTATTTGAAATGCAATAGTTGCCAATATTTTGCCGGAATGTTGATTCATTTCCGTTTCGGCGAGCATTTTGGCATTAAGCATTCTTTTTGGTCCTATTTTTCGGGAAAGTCATGCCAAATTTTTTCTTGGTTCTAAAATATCGTTTTGCTCTACCCCGCAGGCGACCATGGTCCGCACGATGACCGAAGGCATCGTGAATAGGTTTTTGAGGTCCGCGAAGGTCGAGATGCTTCAAAAGAACGAGACGGAGATAAGATGTCCGTGTCGAAGATGCAAGCTGAATAGCCTTATTGCGGACCCGGATTCCGGGCAGGTGCGGGACCACCTGCTCTTGCGTGGTTTCATGGATGGCTATCGGTGGCAAGGTGATGAAGATGACTACGAAGTCGTCCATGGGGGCCGGGCAAGAAATGAGGAAGGGCAGCAAGACAACCACCGC
>NC_057810.1:254383285-254386938 GCF_018294505.1 Triticum aestivum
GAGGAGATGATCACGACGGTGATGCTGTACACAGTCATCATGTCGAAGATGCAGGACATGATGATGATGTCGGCGGAGCAGACGACGCTGGACCATCGATGGGCTGGGTGCAGGACCCTCATATTCAAGAGCTGCTTCTCAAGTAGACGGATAACGCAAGAGCTGCCGCTCGAGAGAAAGCCAAGATGGATCAACTTGAGTTAGACGCGGTTACTCCATTGTATGAAGGATGCAGGCCCGAGGATACCTGCCTGAAAGTAACGCTCATGGCTCTGGAGATGAAGGTAAAACACAAAATGACCGACGCATGCTTCGACGAGAACATGTCATTCTAGCACGAACGTCTTCCCAAGGGGAACAAGTGCCCGACCAGTTTGGAGGAGGCGAAGAAAATCGTGTGTCCTCTGGATTTACCGCACGTGAAATACCATGTGTGCATGAACAATTGCATCATTTATCGGGACGAGCACGCGGAGTCTACCATATGTCCGGTGTGCGGTGTCACTCGATACAAGAAGAGGAAGAAAGCTCCTCGAAAAGTGGTGTGGTACTTTCCGATCACTCCTCGTCTACAGCGGTATTTCGCGGATCCTAAGGTAGCAAAGCTCCTGCATTGGCACGCGGATAGGGAGGAGAAGAAGTGAGAAGATGACGCAAATGATCCGGAGATAGATAAAAAAGACAAGATGCTGAGTCACCCTAAGGATGCGAGCCAGTGGCAAGCGTTGAACTTCGAATACCCAGAATTTGGGAACGATCCAAGGAACATCGTGCTGGGCGCGAGCACCGATGGAGTCAATCCGTTTGGAAGCCAGAGAAGCACACATAGCACCTGGCCTGTGTTTGTGTGGATGTACAACCTTCCCCCCTGGTTGTGCATGAAGAGGAAGTACATTCACATGAGTATGCTAATTGAAGGGCCGAAACAACCAGGGAACGACATCAATCTGTATCTGGGGCTGCTGAAAGAGGAGCTTGACACGCTGTGGAAAACGCCAGCCAATACGTGGGACGCCGCAGAGAAAGAATATTTCCCTATGAGAGCCGCACTGCTCACGACGGTGCACGACTATCTCGGTTACGGATATCTTGCGGGGGAGGTAGTCCATGGATTTTCTGGATGCGTAAGGTGCATGGATGACACAACGTATCGCCAGCTAGATAGAGATCCCGGGTCTTCGAAAACCGTGTTCATGGGACATCGAAGGTGGCTTCGCGACGATGACCCGTGGAGGAAACGCAAGGATCTGTTCGATGGTGAAACCGAACCCCGAAAACGCCCGTGTACGAGGAGCGGCGAGGAAATAGACAAGCTGTTGAAAAATTGGAAAGACTGCCCACTGCCGGGAAAGAAGCAAAAGGCGCCAGAGCCGGGAAAGAAGCGAAAGGTGCCAGAGCCGCTGCTGAAGGTATGGAAAACGAGGTCTGTTTTCTGGGACTTTCCGTACTGGAAGATCCACCGTGTGCCTCACAGCCTTGATGTCATGCATATCACGAAGAACGTGTGCGAGAGTCTGCTTGGTACCCTGCTCAACATGCCAGAGAGGACCAAAGATGGGCCGAAAGCAAGGGCAGACTTGAAATCAATGGGCATCAGGCAGGAGCTTCACGCTATATATGATGATGATGATGATGATGATGATGATGATGATGATGATGATGATGATGATGATGATGATGATGATGAGGCGAAGCAGGACACAGAAAGTCGTCGCAAAGGCAAAAAGGCCAAGAAGACCGAAAATGACTACCCTCCCGCGTGCTTCACTCTAAGTCAGGAGGAGATCGAGCAGTTTTTCACCTGCCTCCTAGGAGTAAAACTTCCTTACGGTTACGCGGGGAAGATAAGCAGATACCTAGACCCAGCGAAGCAGAAGTTTAGCGGGATGAAGTCTCACGACTGTCACGTGCTGATGACGCAGATACTTCCAGTTGCAATCCGTGGGATCATGGACGCGCACGTCCGTGAAACGCTATTTGGCCTATGCAACTTCTTCGACGTCATCTCTCGGAAGTCGATTGGCGTGAGGCAACTCAGAAGGCTACAGGAAGAGATCATGGTGATACTATGCGAGCTTGAGATGTACTTCCCGCCCGCATTCTTCGATGTTATGGTGCATCTGCTGGTCCATATAGTGGAGGATATCATCCAACTCGGGCCGACGTTCCTGCACAGCATGATGCCGTTCGAAAGGATGAATGGTGTCATCAAAGGATACATTCGCAACATGTCACGTCCAGAAGGAAGCATAGCCAGGGGCTTTCTGACCGAAGAGTGCATCTCCTACTGCACGAATTATCTAGGCATCGAGAACCCCGTTGGTCTGCCCGTCAACAGGCACCTCGGCAGGCTCGCTGGATGGGGTCACCGTGAGGGTCGCCGCGAAATGCATGTCGACTTCGAGGGTCGACTCGCCGACTTTGAAAGAGCAAACCTAGTCGCGCTACAACACATAGACGTGGTCGATCCTTGGGTGGTAGAGCACAAAACCTTTATTAAGAAGACGTACAATGACCGAGGCCAACAGAGGACGGACGGAGATATACTCAAAGAGCACAACTCATGTTTCACGCGTTGGCTCAAGCAGAAGCTTCTGTCGTACCCTTTACATGAGGATTCTTCCGCGGAAGAACAACTCATATTCGCCTTGTCACAGGGCGCCGAGCACAACCTGATGACCTATGAGGCGTACGATATCAACGGCTACACATTCTACACCGAGGCCAAGGACATGACGAGCGATGGTTATCAGAACTCCGGGGTAACGATGGAATCCTACACCGGTAACGACAAGGACAGATACTACGGAAGGATCGAGGAGATCTGGGAGCTGAGCTACGCTGGAGAGAAGGTCCCGATGTTCCATGTCAGATGGGCCAAGAACGTCATAAAAGAAGACCGGTATTTCACCACCATGGTTATACCCGAAGCCAAATCCAAGACCGCGGGCGCAAACGTCACCGCGAAAAATGAGCCATGGGTACTGGCTTCCCAAGTGGACCAATGCTTCTTCATTACCGACCCGCCAAAGCCCAGTCGTGTTGTCGTGAGGAGAGGCAAAAGGAAGATCATCGGAATGGATGGAGTAGCCAATGAGCAAGACTTCGACAAGTACGGCGACCCGAGGATCGAACATGACGACGATGATGAAGTAGCAGCATACACCACAAGAAGAAGCAGGACCACCCTACCTAAAGGACGCCCGTTCCACAGAAGAACTCCATTTACGAAAAAGAAGGGCAAGAAGATTGTGAATAGATAGCTAGCTAAGATCGATTGTATTTAAATCGTAGCCTTCATTTCTCGATTGTATTTCATGGGTACTTTTTGAACTATCATGAATATTTTTAAATTTCATGGACACTCGATCTCGATCCCCCTCCATCTCGATCGCTATCCCACCTCGCCAGATCCGGTCCCCCTCACCGCCGAGCACCCCCCCAGTCCACCGGCCGCCGCCGCCGACACCCCGCACCCTCGATTCCCCTACTCAACCGCCGCCGCCGACCCCCCGCACCCCGTGCACCGTCTTATAAAAAAATAAGTATCAAACAGCTTTTTAAATGCTACTGTCTTATAAAAAAATATTACTGTTATTATTTAAACAAGTTTGATCATATTTAAACACAAATAAGTATCAAACAGCTTTTTA
>NC_057810.1:254388107-254396645 GCF_018294505.1 Triticum aestivum
CCGGACGCCATTGCCCCGCCACCTCGACGCTGCCCCGCCGCCTCGACGCGACCCCGCCGCCCGGACGCCGCCCCGTCCACACCACCGCCGCCCGGACGTCGCCGGAGCACCACCACCACCACTCCCCGGCATCCTTATCCTCTCCGACCGCCTCCTCCACCCCGGCCCGCTCCTCCAAGGTAAGCTACCGCCCCGACCCCTATCCCCTTCCCTCCTCCCATCCCATCTCCATATGAGCATGATAATTTGCATCAACAGCCTAGTTCATCATATTATAGTACTCATATTTGGATCGGAGAGAGTGTCATTTGGTTTCAATTGTGGGAGAGTTTCTTGCTCTGTACTAGTTGCGACCGTCTATGGTTTGGTAGTCCTAATGTAGTATCTTTATTATTAGGTTATAATGCCACTCAACTGAAATGAGGCATGCATTGCATTGTCTGTTTCAAGTTAATGAAGTGAAATTTGCTCTTGTCTCACTTTAGTAGTCCGCTGTAGTCAAATGGCTGGCTTGCCAATCTTCAATCTACTGTCTGTTGATATTGTTAACCTTATATAAGTAGAAAAAAATCTAGTCAGAACATTTCAACCACGTTAATGTGCAAACTTCATTTTCTACGTTCTTAGGCATGTATTCCTGTGTCTGTTATCTGAATTCAATGAATTTTGTTCTCACCTCATCTCAGTTGTCTGCAGTCTACAATTCTGATATTTCTGTTTCTTTTTTGTCAATATGATCTACCTGCTGTTATTCTGGAGCCAAAGTGAAATTGCTTAGTCCATGTGGATGTGGAAACTTAGTTTCCTATGTTTGAATACATGCTTACATTACCCACGAGTCAATATTTTGGCCCTGAAATCATTGTCTGCACCGAGAATCTTAAATTCTCGGAGTGACATGTTTGATTGAATTTGCCATTTTCACTTGTTTAGTAGATGCAGCTCGGCATGTATTGTGTTCCTCTCGGCTTGTTCATATGTGCACTTGTCCATGGCACAAATTGTAAGAGTACCATATCCACTTGTAAAATGTTCATTTAGTTTCAGTAAACATATATTGCGAAGCATGACATGGCCTTTGTGAGCTCCTTTGTATAAAATGAAATGCAAGGTTGCTGATACTGTAACCCAGATCACACAGATCAATTTTTTTTCAATTTATGCAACTGTAATAGTACCAACCAGATTACACAAATCATTTTTTCTTCAGAAGTGTGTCATAATTTCCCTGTCCTAATTGTTGTTTTGATTCAGAAGTGATGGTTTGCTACAACCAGTGCATGCATGCCTTTTTTCTTCTTCATTTTTAGTAAAGTGCTCTGTTCTGGGTCATGGACTTTGTGCCATGGACCAGTGCATGCATGTTGCTGCTGCTGCTGTACTACTTGTCAAGTGATGCTGCTGCTGCTATCTGCGAGTTGCTGCTGCTAGTTGTGATTTTGTCAAGTGATGCTACTGCTACTTGTGATCTTCTAAAATGACCCCTTTCTCCTGAAACGTTGATTAATTTCCGTTTCGGTTGAGAAATGGGGCACTCCAAGGTCAAGAAAATTAGCAAAGGTCATGCCCAATTTTCTTGACCTAGAAGGTGCCCGATTCTCAACCGAAATAAAAATTAATTTGCTTTAGTGGTTGGATTAGTTTAGTACTTTTTTCACACACTCAGACACCCTTGCTTGCCATGTGTGTGAGAGAGATAGTGAGAGGAGACAAGAAGAAGGGGGTTAGGAAGATGTTGCCTGCTCATCAAAGCTAACCATCTCCCCCTTTTCACCCCTTTTCCTTTGTCTTTTGTGGGTTGCAAGGAAGCTACTGTCTTAGCTAGCTTAGCTTGTGCACAAATCCCAGTGTTACAATCTAGAAAATTAGCCTGCAAAGATGAGGTCCCATGCTGGCTGTACCACTGCATCATGCAACAGTGCCTTCAAGATCCAAGGCAATATCACAAACATCATAGGCAATTTGACCAAACTCACAACCTTGTATCTTTGCAGCAACCAACTTTCTAGACACACCCCTCGAGAACTAGGTTACCCTGAGAACGTGGACTTGGACCTTAGCAACAACACACTAATAGGTTCTATCCCAAAACACCTAGGCAATATCACAAACATCTCTCAATTGTTCCTTGACAATAACCAACTTTTTGGCGACATTCCTCGAGAATTAGGTTATTTGGTCAACTTAGAGATCTTGTTCCTTGACAATAACCAACTTTTTGACCAAACTTTGTTTCTATCTAGAGAGAAACATGGCCCACAACGATGAGGCCGGGGGTTCGGGCGGCAAGGCATTCTGGGAGCTGTCCCAGGAGATGGAGGAACAACCTCACTTGTATGAGGCCGCCGCCTTCCCCACCGATCCTGAGACCACGGATGGTGCCGCCGAGGATGACCACACTGATGCCACCACTGATGGTGCCGCCGAGGATGCCACCACTGATGATGGCGGCGCACGCACAGATGGCAGCCAACCGAAGAGGCAACGGAAGGACCGGCGCCCGATCGTGCTCCGCACCCTCAAGGAGGAAGTTACTGAAGTGGACTCCAACGGGAATCCAATGGTGCCCGAACGAATAGTCAAGGGGTACTCGCTTCAGCTCGGGTGCATTGTCCGGAGCACCGTCTCGATCAACACCGAGAACCTGAGGCATCCTGACCGAGGGAATTTGCGCAACCTCCTCTTCACGAAGCTGCACGAACGATACAAGTTCCCCGCTGAATTTGAAAACACAAGCCTCAAAGGGAATAAAGTGAACAATGTTGCCCTCACGAAGATGAGCAAGGCCCTGTCTACTTGGAAAAGCAATGTGAAGAGAATGATCGAGAAAGGTGAGAGTTATCAGAAGATCAAGGAGAAAAATCCTTCGATCACCGAAGATGACTACAACGACTTCAAGATCAATTGCTTGAGCACCGCAAGCTCCCAATCAAGTGAGTGGGGGAAACAAATGTGGGAGCTGAACATAGGGGAACACACACTCGGTCCCGGCGGTTACAGAGTGGCGGAGCCTATATGGGACAAGGAGGAGGAGGACCGTGCCGAGCAAGGCCTACCGCCCCTCTTCGATAAATACGGTGACAAGCAGACCAGGAACTTTGTCAGGGCCCGGTACAAGAAGGACCCGAAAACAAAGGAGCTTACCACGGATTCGAAGACCAGGTAGCTTGAGCTTGTTCTGGTAAGGAATACACCCCCGCGTAATTAGCTCCATATGGTTGCATTCTAATTAATGAAGCCAAATTTCTAAATGGTTCACATTCCTTCCGCAGGCGACTGAAAGCAGTAGCGCGGGGTCGACTAAGAGCAACCCTTGGGACACCACTCTAAATAGGGGGTTGAATGTAATGAAGAACAAGGATAAGCTCAGTAAGCCGACGTCAGCTGGTCATGTGGCCGGCAAAGGCTTGTCGACAAAATGGGGGTCATACTATACCGCTGGTGTGCGGAAGGAGAAAAAGACCAGCTCGGAAAGCCAGGCGCGAGAGGTTCAAGAACTCAAGGCACAGGTGGCGCGGATTCCGGAGATTGTCCAAGAGCAAGTGGAACAACGACTCGGAGCGACGATCACCGCCCTTGTGCCTACCTTGATCTCGGGGTTGAGTGCGTGGATTGCGGGCGGCCAACAGGGGCCGCCCCCGATTCCTAGCTTCACGTCCAGCAACTCGCATAATGCGATGGCGGGGCCATTGGTGCCTCCGGCGGAGGCGGCATTGGTGTCTCCAACGCCGGCACGGGAGCTTAATGCACCCGGGTGTACGCCGGCCGGCACCTCTTCAGCAAGCGGCCCCTCCGTCAACTGCACGCCCGCCGTTGGCGGTGCGTCGACATTAGCCGAGCTCGACGCCATCATCACGGTAACTAATTAAGCCTCTCTCGGCCGAGGACTTCATCTCCTTGCCTTTGACTAGGCATCCCTAACGCCCTACATGTTTTCGTAGGGCGCCGCCGACGTTCCGTGCACTCTCCTCCACTTCGTGAACAACGAGTTGGTCGATGTCGCCAAGGGCAAAATCGTTCAACCGGGCAACCCCTTGTTCCACGGTACCCAGATGCCACCCAACTTGTTTAGGGTTCAACTGGTTCGGTTGCTGCCAGGCTGCGACGACTTGTTACCTCCGATTCGACCCGTCGGGGCCGACGATGAAGACGTGATGACCCTCAGCGCCTGCCTGAGCTGGCCCCTGCTTTGGCCGAAGAGCCAGATTCGTTTGGGGGCGGGGGACACCACCCCAAAGACAACACCGCCAGTCGTGTCGGCGCCAAGTCGGCCCCATGGCAAGACCGCCGTAACGGTGCCGGACATCCCTATGCCACTGGATCCAAACATGCATATGGCACAGGATCAGAACGACGACGACGACGACGATGATACATTTGGCAACGTTGATCAGTACTTTGCCGAGCATGGGTATGATGGCGACTTCATGGGGCCTCCTTCTCAAGAACCAAACCCAACAAAAGACGTGTGCGATCTAGCTGGTATCGCGGAGAAGCCAAGTTGCAACAGGCGCCGTCTGGCGTTCAGCTCTCAGGAGACGCCTCCAGCTGCCGACTTCACCGAGCCTCAGATAGGCGAGGTGCGAAATATTATCAGCCCCAACACACTCAAGAAGGCGGTCTGTGAGCAGAACTCGGTCCCATTACAGGAGAAGAAGAAGGCACGCAAAAGAAAGACTAAGAAGGGTGCGAGCCAGCCAGCACCGAGTACGATCCGTGCTCAGGACGGGCCACCTTCACCGCAGGATATCTCGAGGAGGGTGCATGTGGCGGGTAGGGCGATGCTACTGACAAATATGCTCAATGCTGCAACCGGTGCTATGCGGAGTCTGCATGACAGTGTTCTTTCTTTGGAGAAGCAGCGTCTCAGGGAGAAGGATGTGGCATACCCGGTTTTCGCGGCCAAGGTGCCAGAGGGCAAGGGCTTTGTGGATAACTCCATCGGGCGTACGATCGTCCTGCGTTTTGATGACATCCACGCTATGTTGAACCTTCATCCGCTGCACTACACCTTCGTTCGGCTATTTTCGCTGAGTATGGAGATGCGGATCATTCGCGACAAGACCCCGGACATCGTGATAGTCGACCCCTTCTACATGCGTGCCAAGATCTTGGGCAGCGCTGGGGACCGGCAAGTCGCGAGTTCTTACCCTGAAGGCGTCATTCTGGCAAACCAAGATAAGGATAACTTCCTCGTGCCTTACTTTCCCGAGTAAGTCCTCCCCTCAACCGGCCCGTAACATATGAATTCTTACATTTCGATCATTTTTCTTTTAACATTCCGTGTTTTCTGCAGTGACACACGTTGCACGCTCATCCTCCTAAGCCCCAAATATTCCATGGCCACGTATTTCGACCCGGACCGTCAGTCGAACGTAGACTACAAAAATGTCAAGAAGGTTCTTGATGATGTTCTCCCCGGCTACGCCAAATCTGGAGGCACCTTCACCAGGCCTATTCGTAAGTACGGCAAGCACGTGTTCTCCCACAATACGACGTTCTGCTGCGTCAAGCAGCCGCCTGGCGGTCAGAAGGGTGCCTACTACGCCATCCATCACATGCGGGCGATCGTACGGGACCATCATCAACTTATGCTACCGAGTAAACTCAAAGATTGGGCCGCGAGTGTGTCGGCAATCCAGGACGCGGACCTCCGACAAGAATTCTTTCGCATCCAGTCGGAGTTTGCGGAAATCATCCATCAAGATGTCCTTCGTACCTCGGGGCAGTTCTACCTCAGAAATCAACCGTCCAATAGTGACATCGACACAATGCTACAAATGCAGGCTGACAACGACCGTTATTTCATGACTCCCATGATAGACGGCGGCTTCATCCACGCTCCGGTCCCTTGAGTCGAGTCGAAAGCAGTGATGCTGTGTCTAGTTCTGAAACATCGATTGGCTCATGTTGTAATTAAACTTTAATGAACTTGTAGTATGTCTCTTTGGTTTCGAGAGTCGTTCAACTTAGATGTAATCGATGCTATTAATGTCTTGCTTTTCTCTTCCGATCGTTCTGTTGCATACTTATATATTGCTTATGTATTGTCTGTGAATTGGTACTAACGTTTCGTTTGGCTAGTGCATAGCGATGCCGTCGTATGTCGTGTACAAGGGTAAGGTTCCCGGAGTCTACGACGATTGGGAGGAGTGTCGGAGACAGGTTCACCGATTCAGCGGTAACAGTTACAAAGGGTACACCACTAGGGCCGAGGCCGAATCTAGATACGCCCGCTATCTAGCGGGAGAGGGGAGGGAGCGTTGGAGGAACCGGATGAAGACGAGTTTCATCGTGATGATGCTCATCGTGATGACCGCAGCTCTCTTCTATGTGATGGTAGTTTAGATGATCGATATCGACTTGTAATGTGAAGACAAACTCGCTACTCGCGGTCTCGAGACTTGTAATATAATGTTCTATCTTTGTTCGGTCTTTTCAATTCAGAGACTAATATGATGAATTGTATTCGGAGACTAATATGATGAATTGTATTCAAAGACTAATCTTCTATTGTATTTGATGAATCTGTTGTTGATGTGTGCTGTCTATATTTTGTCAAATTATACATTTTGTAACCTGTGCAAAAAACAGAAAATAAAAAAATAAAAAAAACTAATATTCATACTAATGGCGCATCACATGACAGTGCGCCATTAGTATGACAGTGCATACTAATGGCGCATCACTGGGTAGTGCGCCATTAGTATGCCGCGGTTACTAATGGCGCATCCAGAGGTGGTGCGCCATTAGTATGCCAGAGCACCTGGGTATACATGGCCCCTGGGAGGCATACTAATGGCGCACCCTGGCCTATACTAATGGCGCATCCGCGGTGCACCATTAGTATACCAGATACTAATGGCGCACCAGGTGGTGCGCCATTAGTAAAAATTACTAATGATGTGCTATTAATGGCGCACCACAGATGCGCCATTAATAGCCATACTAGGTGCGCCATTAGTAGGGGTTTTTCTAGTAGTGAGAGGAGGGCATCCGAGGCATGCGAGGGAACTGTTTCTTGTTGACAGGCTCAAGCTGGGACAGACGTGGGGGGTAAGCAAACACGGGCGGGTAAAGGAAGAGATCTGGGTCGCTCAATCTCAAACGATCCTACGATCCAGGTGTGACCGGCCCAACTTAGGGCCGGCGCACCGGCGCATCTAGGCAACATGCATAATCTAATCATAAAGTAATAATTCATCACACAGTATGAAGATTCATCACTCATATTACATCAAGTAGATCAAAATCATATTACCTAGTTTATGTGATAATTTTATTGAGGCGCGCGAGAGAAGAAGCTACATAGCTACTGCTACTATTGAGGTGTGTTTTTACGAAGTACCTAGCAAGAGTGCAGAAGTCGCACGTAGTTTGCATGGCACTGAGACGTCACCTCAGGTTACCAGATGAACACAAACACATATTTAACTAGGTCCGGGCCCTGCTATGTGCGTAACAACTCTGCTACTGCTTGCCTGAAATTATATATTACAAATAGATTACAATGGTGGACTACAAGATGTATTTGGCAAGTTGGAAGTGGACGGCCTAGACGCGACGTCTAGATCTACTGACTATGTTAATCTAGCAAAACTAGTGCATTCAGAGATCTAGGGGCCTATTTGTAGTAGTCTCGTCCGATTGTGAGTTGCCCGCCGTTTCGATCTCCTTCAACCCGTCGCGGATCCTTGTTTTATGGTAGCCGTGTGGCTTCTTTAAGGAGTTCAAGGGAACATGTTAGTGGATGTCGGTGCCCTTGATCTGGCCCCCACGCACCCAAGTTATATGGACACGTTCGGCCTAAGTAGGAGGGACGCGATATAGTAACGTGGCAAAATCTACTCCTCCATGATAGCAATGAACTCGTAGCTCAAGGGGATGGTCAACTCACACATCATCATGGATGTAGTGGAGATCAATATTTGTCAAGAAGGTGAAGGAACCCCCTCCACCATAGTGTCAGATAAGGATCTGAAGATGTGTTCCTCCATGGATCGTGAACTTGTGGTGCAGGAAAAATTGCATGATAAACACAATGATAATCTCAAGAAGAACGTGACACACCCTCCTCCTTCCTCGTCACCCACCAACTCCAAGAATTTCATGGAATACATGGTACACTAGTGTCGGTCTATGGGCCGGTCTAGATTCCATGTGGTGTAACGAGCAAGAACCGATGGCTATGGCGAGGACGTTACAACCCCACACTCCGACTCAGAGCTCGAAGACGACGACGAATCATAAAAAAAACTCCTCTACCACCATTCCATCTACACAAAATCGTGAATCCTATGTTATCTACACAAATTTATTAGCGTGTTGGCCTAGTTTATATGTACAAACTTGAGAAAAAAAAACTTCAGGGCAATCGTCGAACACCTTGAGGTGGTGCGACGGAAGAAGGCGAACATCTGGAAGTATTGCGGTGAAGTATGGGAGGTCTGGGAATAGCTCAGCGAAGACAAAGAGCATGGTATCGCGGCAGTTTAGGAGCAAATGTGGCACCGGTTGGCCATAATGAGGGAACATGGA
>NC_057810.1:254397032-254398759 GCF_018294505.1 Triticum aestivum
TTTTTGCGGATGAGAGGAGCGGTATATTGTCTCGCCCAACCTTCAAATATGAAGGCTCCCAAGCTTTATTTAGAGCAGCCTCTACGAAAAATGACAATTATGCTAAATTCATTTTTTGATTAAAATCATCTTACAAACGGTTATGATCATGATTTGAGTCTGATATAAGATGCTGCAGAGGCATATGATGGGGTGGAATCACGCATTTTGCGATGACATCGAAATAATGTTTTTAAAGAGAACTAAGTAATTGCCCATGCCTTGCACCATGGCATAAAAATTACATTGGTGCGATACAATCAAACATACTTTTAGGATCCACGGTCACATGACATAACCAATTAAGAACTGCTTCTTGCATTCTTGTTGCACTGATCAAACAGACTCGACATCCATCCCTTGCTCGCTACCTGAAGCCTACAAATAGAAATGGCATGCGTAAGTGTGCAAGAAATAAAAGAGAAGTTGTACTTATAAAATATAAAGTTATATATGATGGAACTGATAAGATACTAAATTATGAAACATGTGTAGAGAAGTACTAAATGACTATTCCTATGATATGTTTATGCAAATCCTTAAATGTTGTAAGCCACCAACTATTTTCAGCCGCGGGACCAACTAATAGGACCGGATGGCATATTGATGTAGGGTAGAACCCTAGATGCCCGATCTTTCACGATTGGAGGGGGTCCTACGAATAACACGAGAGGGAAAACGAGGGGAACGCGAGGGAAAACACAAGAGAAATCACTCAACCAACAAGATCTGGTCACACATATGCTAGATCCTCGAAACACAAAGAGTGATACACGATTCAAATTCAACAAAGGACGATACAAAAGGTCTTCTCCATGAGGAGGTCTTGAAGGGTCTTCCCGTGATGGTGTCTTGAATCCGCTTGGGGGATTCTCCGAAGAGGTCGTGAGCTCCGAGGAGAAGTAACCAAGTGGATGAGCAATGCTCTATCTCAAATATGAGCTATCACAATGCTAACCCTAGAAAGAGGGAGGAGGAGGTCTATTGATAGTCTTAGTGGATGAAAGGGTAAGTGGCTTTGGCCCAACTCACGAGCGGGCATACAGGCATCGGACGTCCGATGGTTACCGGTCGTCCGAAGGGTCGCGAGGGTCTGGACGTCCGGTGCCGGTCGGGCGTCCGATGTTTTGGCTCTGGTCAGGACTTGTCGGTCGTCTGGTCGGGGTCGGTCGGTCGGTTGGTCGTCCGGAGGTCTCCATTCTTCTGACGCCTTGGCTCGGGTGTGGTGGTGCCGGTCGTCCGGTGTCGCTCGGTCGTCCGATGTTGCTCGATCGTCCGGACACTGGGAGGTGTCGGCCGTCCAGTGTTGCTCGGACGTCCGAGAGCTAGAGCGTGCGTTGGCTGGGACTTGGCTGGCCGGTCGGAGCCTCCAGGTGTCGGACATCCGAGAGACGTCGGTCGTCTGATGACTGGGAGTTTCGAGTAGTCCTTCTTCTTGTCCATTGAACTTGGTGTCCTCGCCGTCTTGTCCCTTGGGTGCACCTGATCCGTGGCTTCCCTCCAAATACCTGATCACACATAGGGTCTCCGCATGAGGTAGTAGCCATGTCTCATAGGTAGAAAGTGGAAGTCCAGAGAGGAGCGAGTTCACCTTATCTTCGATAGCCTTTGCTCGAGCTCTTGTCATTGGTCCAAGTGGTGTCATGGAAGATGTAGGTACGTCCATGGGGATGATCATGGGATGCTCC